>NW_021261107.1:0-1645 GCF_002162155.2 Triticum dicoccoides
CCCCGCACCGACGGACACGTCCGCCCCAGCCAGACGCGTCCGCCGCCGCGCCCTCGCCCAACCACCGCGTGCCACGTGGCACCGCCGCCGCCGCCGCGGGCCGGGAGGCCCGGATCCGGCCCCCGCGACCCGGCTCCTCCACGCGCGCCCCGCCGCCTCCTTCCTCCACGCGCGCCGCCGCCTCTTCGGGCTCCGGCGACCGGAGCCGCCGTCGCCGCCGCGGGTCATCTCCGGCGAGCCCGAGGCCGGCCGCCGCCCGCACCTCCTCGCCGGCGCGCGGGCCGCCACCGCCGCCGCCGGGCGCCGCCACCGGCCTCCCCCGACCTTCCCGGCGCCGCCCCGGCCTCTCCCCGCTGCTCCGGCCGCCTCCACCGGCTCCGGCGAGCCGTCTCCGGCGAACTCGCGCGGGTGCTACAGTGCTGCTACAGTAACCGCCAGATCTGGAAACCCTAGATCCGGTTGACTTTCCCTCTCCCCCTTATTTTTTTCGTGCTAACTTTGACTGCTCGTATCTCCGCAACCGTAGCTCCGTTTTGGGCGTATGATATATCGAAATCTTCGTCTCGACATGTACATCATTTCATTCCATTGCATCATTTGCATTTCAGGTCATCTTGTTGCCCAAAATGCTGTTAGAAGGAGGCTTCGTGAGTTAAATTGCAGATCCGTTAGTTCATCATGCACTTTTGTCATTTTTGCCATGTTTAATTCGTGCATGATATGCCTGTGCCCCTTTGGGATGAATTGTTAAGCATTTTGTCTTCTTTCCAGTGGTGCCACCCATGCATTTTTAGGATGTGTGTGTTGTCTTGTGCAAGCTTGCGAAGAGAGGTACCTGAGATTGCTGATTTCAGAGACTTAGTGATTTTCACTAAGTCTGGGATATTTTAGTTCGTGATGCTATATGTCCAGATTGTTTCCTAGTGATCCGTGCCTCTTTTGAGGATGATCAGTAAGGGAGTTTTGATATTTATGTTATGCTCTATCCATCCATGTCTTTGTTTGCATATGTGTAGTGCTCTAGGTTGACTCAATCGAGCTCGACTTTTGCTTCGTTGTTAATCTGGGCAGATCGTCAACTTGTTTGCGATTTTGCCGATGCTACCGTTAGTGTTCCATGCATGCTATGCCTTCGTTCTTGCCATGTGTAGCTAGCACTTTGTGCCTTCTTGCTGGTTATATGCTTTCCTTGCCATGACTTGCACCGTAGTGAGTGCATCGAGCTCGTTTACATGCCTTCGTGAGTTATATTTCAGCGTGTCTCAGTTTTCACTAAGTCTGAAAACTGATTGTGTTCGAGCTATGTTCGTGAGCTCGGTAGAGTATTTTGTGAACCCTTTTGGCCCCAGGTCACTTTGGGTGTTTTTTTAAGCTTGTTGAGTAGCTCCATGCCATGTTCTTACTTGTCATGTTCAGATTCTCTATCATGTTGTTTTGCTGCTCCGAAGAGAGCATCGTGATCTGAAATTTCAGACTAGTGTTACTTTCACTAAGTCTGAAATCTGTTTTGCATTTGCGTTTTAGCCATGCTTGTTTGAACCTCTTAATGGATGAATTTGCCTATGGCTCAGTGCTAGTGTTTTGTCAACCATCTTGTGTACATCACTGCCATGTATTTTGTTTTCATGTTTGGTGGCTGTAGCAT
>NW_021261108.1:0-848 GCF_002162155.2 Triticum dicoccoides
GCTGTCCGGCCGGGGGCGGACACGTCCGTCGGTGGAGATCTCAGTTTTTTTTTTAAACTAGGGTTTCGGACGGGGGAAGAAGATCCGAATGGAGGGGGTATTTATAGGCGTAAGTGGAGCTAGGAGAGTCCAAATGAGGTGCGGTTTTCGCCCACACGATCGTGATCGAACGCTCTAGGACATGGAGCAGAGTTAGGTGGGTTTTGGGCCAAATTTGGGGGGTGTTGGGCTGCAACACACACGAGGCCTTTCTGGTCCCTCGGTTAACCGTTGGGGCATCAAACGAAGTCCAAATGATACGAAACTTGACAGGCGGTCTGCCGGTAGTAAACCAAGGCCGCATGACAAGTCTCGGTCGAATCCGAAAATGTTTAGACCCCACACACAAAAGAAGACTAGAAATGACCACCGGAGGAGAACGAAGCGCCGGAATGCAAAACGGACAACAGGGAAAATGCTCGAATGCATGAGATGAACATGTATGCAAATGCAATGCACGAGATGGCATGATAAGAGATGCACGAAAAAGAAAAACAACACACGGAGACAAAGACCCGAACCCGAGAAATAAATATAACTTAGCGCCGGAGACGGCAAGAGTTGGATACAAATATGGAAAGTATGCCTGGGGCGTTACAACACTCCACCACTACGAAAAGATCTCGTCCCGAGATCTAGGACTGAAAGAACTCTGGGTACTCAGAACGGAGGTGATCCTCGCGTTCCCAGGTAGCTTCACGGTCGGAATGGTGTGACCACTTGACTTTGAGAAATTTAATTGACTTGTTGCGAGTCTTGCGTTCAGTCTCTTCAAGAATAGCAACTGGGTGCTCACGAT
This sequence comes from Triticum dicoccoides, assembly GCF_002162155.2. Classification (NCBI taxonomy): domain Eukaryota; kingdom Viridiplantae; phylum Streptophyta; class Magnoliopsida; order Poales; family Poaceae; genus Triticum; species Triticum dicoccoides. The sequence continues at coordinate 839 of NW_021261108.1, forward strand.
AAGAGAGATC
>NW_021261109.1:0-1304 GCF_002162155.2 Triticum dicoccoides
GATAAAGCAGATGGGTAGTGCCAAATGAGTGCGGGAGTATACAGAGAAGCATATACTTCATTAATACACATTTCTTATTATTTATCTAAGGTTTCTAAGAATATTGTGTGCATATATGTTTTCCTGCAATTAGGTATTGAACTAAATCTTTTGGTGCTTCTGAATATCCTATCAGCTTGAAGATAGTACACATAAAATATGTCCTCGTGTACCATTAAGGTGGTACAACAACTATTAAAGTGGTGGGGTGTTTTACGATAATGGCAATTTTATTATGTATCATGTTGATGCAAATTTGTAAATTCAACCTCTACAACAACACAATGACAAAAGCATTGATAATGTACAAAACAAACAACCAACAAACACAAGCTAAAAAGAAAACAAAAGCACGACTTCTCTTTGCTTCATGGCCATATTACACAATGTACAACATACATGCATTAAAAATGAATCGGCCGGCACCATCTTGGTATGCAAAGACAAAGCGAAGGTACAAAATCTTGATGACCCAAGAGTTTCTAATACAAACAGTAAGAACCCAATATTCGCTAGCTTGATTTTGTGCTTAGTTTAGTGGTATTCATTTTCATTGGACTTATTTGCAAGATATTTAAATCTTGAGGTGGTAGGTACAATTAAACATGGCATGTTTTTCCCCATCCCAAGATAATATTACCGTCCATGATTGATTCCCTTGGTCCCACTTAGTTTGATGTTATTGGGGGAATATCATGTGATACCACCCTTTACATGCTCCCAATTTTTAAAAACAAAATCACATGTAAATGTTTCGATATTTTTTTTTTTTGCCAATGGTCGCAAGACATGTGTCTATACCCTGGAAATTCGGAGAACAAACTAAGAAACAAAAAGTCAAATCTAGATGTGGTGTCGTTTTTGACACAATTCTTGTTTTGTCTTCTCTTACATCGACCTTTACTTACATGGCTTGCAAGTTATTTACTATTGAGCATAGCTTTGGTGGTTTCCTAATTTTTCTATAACACACAGTCGCTTGCTATTGCTGGAAACGTGCCTCCCACTGAAAGAATATTCCTAGGGTTGTGGTACAACAACCTCCTAACTAACCTCCTATGGTTTGTCCCTCACGGGTTGTGGTACAACCACCCTCCTATCCACCTAATCCATGGTTGATTATCTAATATTACTACTAGACTATTTAACTACCGGATACAATTTCTGTCAAGCACAGTTTGTGAAGGGATCCATTTCTGAGAACATTTCAACTAGTAGCACAATTTTCATGCTCATCATCCCTTTTCTAAACTCACTTGGGTAAA
>NW_021261110.1:0-889 GCF_002162155.2 Triticum dicoccoides
GCCGCGCCTCTCACCAGCGCCGCCGCCCTTGTGCATCGCCGTCGCGCCCAACGCCGCCCAACCCCGCGCCCTAGTGCCGCCACCGCCACCATGCCACACCGCGCCGCCGCCGCCCTGCGTCAACGCCGCCGTCGCCGCCGTTCGCCGGAGGTACCGCGCCGCGTCTCTTCTTTCCCTCGGTTCGGTTTTTCTTATAAACCGTTCCGATTCTTTTCTTCTCTACCGATTCGTTTTCTTTCCGATTTTTCGCTAAACCGTTCTGGTGTTCTAGATCGGTTTTTCGTTTCGATCTCTTTTCCGAAAACCCTAGATTGGTTTTCGTTCTTCTTTCGGACCGTTCGTCTCAACGAACGTGATCACCGATTATTTCCCGGTTAACGACGTCTGTTCGTATAACCGTTCTTCTTTTTCTTCTCGTCGGATTTATTCCGCGATCGCGATCTCAGATCCGATCTTCGTTCTAGTTTATCTCTCGCTTGTTTATCGGAATCAGGTGATTCAAGCGCCTGGAGTTTCATCTCGAAACCGCCGTTTCGTCTAATCAACTTGAACAAGCTTTTGCTACAGTAAAATTTTGACCTAGATTCAACTTGCTAGAACCGAGTTGTTTTCTTCCGCCGTTGTTTTTCGTCGTTTGTTCGGCTCGTTCTTTCTTTGCAACCGGAGTTCTTAAGTTGAACTTTCTGGTTCGTTCTCTTGTTCGATTTTTCCCTGTGCATTAGATGAGTACTTATTGTGTGGTTACTATTGCTTGCCTACGATAGATTGACCGGAGTATGACGATTAGATCTATCAAGAGTTTTGAGTGCGAATCATCTTCATCAACATTGCAGGCAAGTAACACTTGATCATATCTTTCCTACTACCCAGTTTTATTGCATTAGATCAA
>NW_021261111.1:0-1074 GCF_002162155.2 Triticum dicoccoides
ACGTTCCTTCACAACTCCCTTGGTATGGAACAAATTGTGCCTCTGATTTTGCTCAGCTTGTGTGACCTGCACACTCAAAACACGTTGAGCAACTAAACATTCATACCTGTCAGCGTCTTCAGGAGCCATGTATTGCGTCTCATGATCAGAATCATCTCCACCATGTTCTTCACGTGTAATAAGAGCCAATGTCTCCTCATCATAGTCACTAGCGGACTCATATCCACCATCCGCGGTAGCAATCATCACATGCGGAGATTTGCATTCCCTCGCATAATGACCTCCTCCCTTACAACGACGACAAATAATATCACTTGTGTGCCCTGTTGATGCCATGGAAGAAGAAGAACGCTGTGCAGGCCCCGCAGGTGCGCTCTTGGCAGATAATGGTGGTTGTGCCTGTTTTCTTGTACCACGGCTGGAGGTGGCACCGGATGGAGGTGCTGGTGCAGTTGAAGTAGAAGATGCACGTGGTGTCCATGATGAAGGTCGGCCTGCAGAAAAGTTAGTTCGCCCCAATGCTTGTCGATCCTGCACTTCACGTTCAGCTTTACAAGCAAGATGGAATAAACGAGTGATATTAGTATACTCCTTATAGTCTAAAATGGTCTGAATCTCTCTATTTAATCCACCCAGAAAACGTGCAAGCATAGCTTCATTCTCCTCAACAATACCACATCTAATCATGCCAGTTTGTAATTCCTGATAATATTCTTCTACATAATTTTTCCCTTGTCTTAAACGCTGCAATTTTTGAAGCAATTCACGTTGATAATATGGTGGAACCCAACGCGTACGCATAGCAGTTTTCAAAGCAGCCCAAGTAGTTGGAATAGGATATAATCTACAATGTTCAGACCACCATACACATGCAAAACTAGTGAAAGCACAAACAGCAGCAGCAACTCGTCTCTCCTCAGGATATTGTAAACATGTAAATCGTTGTTCAGTTTCTAACTCCCAAGTAAGATATATATCAGGAACATATCTACCCTCAAATGGTGGAATATTCAATTTCAGTTTAGGAATATGGACATCATCGCGTACCTGAGGTGGTGGTGCAGGCCTACCATG
>NW_021261112.1:0-1434 GCF_002162155.2 Triticum dicoccoides
GGGCGAAATGGAGAGCAGCGGCGACCCCGGAGTATTTGGCGAGGCAGGCATCGGGCCGGAGATCCGCCGCGTCCACGACTGGGTTCCCGAGGGGTAAGTCTCGCCTCTTGTTTAGATTGAGCTTAGTTGTGCATTTGAACACTCGATTCGAGTAGGTTTGCCCAATTAGTGTGCTGATTGCGTCTCTGTTTTTCGCCGGTTAGGATGGAGTTGCGGTTTGCTTTCATGGTGCACATTAGAAGGGACCGGTACATGTTCGATGCAAAGGATAAGAAGAAATACCAAGGAGGTTTTGATTATCGGTTGCCAATGGCTAGTAATTGGAGTTTCAGACAATTTGGGGAGGTAATTTGTAGCCAATATCCTTGGGGTTTGCTTGATGAAGTGGTTTACAAATACTGTGATGGGGGAAAGAATTGGGTGACAGTTAGTAATGATGAAGAGCTAGCTACCATGTTTGTTAGGCATAAAGAGAAAGATAATTTCCATGTGAGGCTGCAAGTTGATGTGCTTGAGCAGGCATTTGGACCTAGGATGGCGGGTGCAACATCTCGGGGAGAATCAAGTCGTCGTAATGGCATCTCTAGCCAGAACAGTTCAGTTGGTGCACGGCGACGTGATGGCTCGACAAGTGTGGGCAACAGCAGTAGGGTCCCCCTTGAAGTGGAGCCTGATGGCTACAATTCTGGGGTTGATGAAGAGAAGTTATATTCTGATGTTATTCAGAATTTACGACGGGCACCTAGGGCTGAAAACCAAGATGAGGCTCACAATGCAGTCTGTGTGGATGATGACGCGATGGGTGAGGACGAAGACCTTGCAGCTGTTCAATGGGACCCTTTGAACCCTCAAATGGAAGAAGGTACAGTTTTTGCATCCATGAATGAGTGTAGAAATGCACTTGTGACATACTGCATCAAGGTAGAACGCACTTTCAAAGTTGACAAGAGCGATCAAGTACGTTACAGAGTGCACTGTCCGACTGAGGGTTGTCCATGGAGGCTGCTTGCAGCTAAAATGCGGAATAGCACTAATGTTCAGGTCAAAGTGAATCCTTTTAAGCACACATGTCAGGAATCAACCCTTAGGAAGGATACAATCAGTAGAGCCAAGTCAAGATGGGTGGCAGAAGAAGTAAAAAAGTGGGTGAAAGAAAACCAGCAAGTGGGTCCAAAGGAATTGCAGAAGAACATCAAAGATAAGTTCAAGATAGATTTACCATACATGAGGTTGTTCAATGGTAAACAACATGCTATGGATTCTATTTATGGTAACTGGCAGGAAAGTTTTCAATTGTTGTATTCATTCAAAGGTGAAGTGGAGAGGACAAGCCCAGGTAGTATTGTAGATATTGATCACCACACCGTGGAGTACACATTCAGGGGAGTGACAAAGACCAAGGAATGTTTTAGAAGGGTTTTTGTCTGCTTTGAG
>NW_021261113.1:0-1251 GCF_002162155.2 Triticum dicoccoides
TTGGTTCTGGTCTGATTGGATGATAGCCCATACTCAATCAAAGGTTTGGGTAAGATAATAGATCCAACAATTGTTCACGAGGACCAATTGATGAAGATATCATCTTTCTTCAACACACACACACACACACAAAAAGATATCCCTTAACATGAACTAAGTCGGACAAGCTTTTATCTTCCAACTCTCCAAGTTGTTGTTTAGCTTATCCAACTAGCTCAGGGTATCCAACACGGATTCTTGGAGAAGGGGTGGTTTACAGGAATAAACCAACTTGATCACGAACTCAACATAGCGGTCAGGTGACAACCTGGTAATACTTCTGAGAAGATATTCAGAAAATCACAAACCACCGGTATGTTACTAAGCTCGAGAACAATCTTGCTTTTCAGGGCAAGACGATATGATCAATAGAGCAAGGATTTGAAATAATCCTAACTCTTCGATCGAGGAGTGAACCAGGAGAATGGACTAGGTAGCACGATCAATCTTAGAATGATGATTCAATAACCAACACACTAAGAATGAAATTATTGTCCTTTAACTACCCAGCAACGAGGTTGTTAGGCGTATTGATTTCACACATCACAATTCATTTGTCGGTATTCCGATTGCATCAACACGAAGACCGAGGAATGACTAATGATGGCAAGAAGTATCACTGTACCAAGAGTTCATAGGATGGTGTGCAATTCCTATAACAATCCCGATATAAAGATGGTAATACTTCAAGGTAGAACAGAACAGAAGCTGGATTAGCAATTTGATCTGCGGAGCACAACTTCTTTGACCCAATCCTGGATATGGAAGAGGTACTGGAGTTTGTTTCTCCTAGTCATTCTGCGATAGAATGGCTTGACGGACCACAAGAGTAATAGGCATCGATAAACGAACGCACGCATACTCTTGACTATCAATTGATAGACGAAGGTCAGTAGACAACTAAAGAGGGACAACTCGAAGGAACATATAACTTTCTGAGTTGTGGATACATGGGTTGGTATGCCGAACAAAGTTCAACATAATTCTTCCGGATAACCCATGCCGAAAGGTTGAGCTGGCAGAGTCACAATATAACATGGAGAACTCATAGAGGGCCTGTTGTGATCTTTTGATCCAACAAACTTCTGCCATAATGGTTCGTGGTATTTGGAAGAACGATATACCATGGACCTCGAGGACTATCGCAAAGATTACTAATATCCTAAAGGCACTAGCAATTACTATCAACATGAAGTAGGTAGAGTGAATCTC
>NW_021261114.1:0-1322 GCF_002162155.2 Triticum dicoccoides
AAAAGGTCTTTTGACTATGTTCAAGATAATTAAGTTCATCTTATGAACTCCCACTCAGATAGACATCCCTCTGGTCATCTAAGTGATTACATGATCCGAGTCAACTAGGCCGTGTCCGATCATCACGTGAGACGGACTAGTCATCATCGGTGAACATCTTCATGTTGATCGTATCTACTATACGACTCATGCTCGACCTTTCGGTCTCCGTGTTCCGAGGCCATGTCTGCACATGCTAGGCTCGTCAAGTTAACCCTAAGTGTTTTCGCTGTGTAAAACTGTCTTACACCCGTTGTATGTGAACGTAAGAATCCATCACACCCGATCATCACGTGGTGCTTAGAAGCGACGAACTGTAGCAACGGTGCATAGTTAGGGGAGAACACTTCTTGAAATTTTGTAAGGGATCATCTTATTTACTACCGTCGTTCTAAGCAAACAAGATGCATAAACATAATAAACATCACATGCAATTATATAGTTGTGACATGATATGGCCAATATCATATAGCTCCATTGATCTCCATCTTCGGGGCTCCATGATCATCTTGTCACCGGCATGACACCATGATCTCCATCATCATGATCTCCATCATCGTGTCTTCATGAAGTTGCCTCGCCAACTATTACTTCTACTTCTATGGCTAACGCGTTTAGCAATAAAGTAAAGTAAGTTACATGGCGTTCTTCAATGACACGCAGGTCATACAAAAAATAAAGACAACTCCTATGGCTCCTGCCGGTTGTCATACTCATCGACATGCAAGTCGTGAATCCTATTACAAGAACATGATCAATCTCATACATCACATATCATTCATCACATTCTTCTGGCCATATCACATCACAAAGCATACCCTGCAAAAACAAGTTAGACGTCCTCTAATTGTTGTTTGCATGTTTTACGTGGCTGCTATGGGTTTCTAGCAAGAACGTTTCTTACCTACGCAATACCACAACGTGATATGCCAATTGCTATTTACCCTTCATAAGGACCCTTTTCATCGAATCTGTTCCGACTAAAGTGGGAGAGACTGGCACCCGCTAGCCACCTTATGCACCAAGTGCATGTCAATCGGTGGAACCTGTCTCACGTAAGAGTACGTGTAAGGTCGGTCCGGGCCGCTTCATCCCACAATACCGTCGAAACAAGATTGGACTAGTAACGGTAAGCATATTGAACAACATCAACGCCCACAACTACTTTGTGTTCTACTCGTGCAAAGAATCTACGCAATAGACCTAGCTCATGATGCCACTGTTGGGGAACGTAGCAGAAATTCAAAATTTTCCTACGCGTCACCAAGATCTATCTATGGAGA
>NW_021261115.1:0-1326 GCF_002162155.2 Triticum dicoccoides
ACATTTACAAACACGTGATAATCACCAGATGCCTGGTTCTATAAAGATGTACCTCGCTGGTATTTGCTATTTCAAGATCATCGTCATAGTTCTGGACTTCATCAATTCGGTCGACTCGACCGAATATCATATCACCCTCCCCGGTATTGTTCAGATATTGGGAGCCGTCATCTTCTTCATTCACATCATCTGGTCGGCTAGGGGAGCGTATGAGAGGGAACATAGCATCTTCTCCTTCATCTCTGCTGGTATTGTACGCCACAACTTTTACTTTACTAATCCAAAAGAAACATAAAACAATTTAGTACGCATCTCAAAAAATAGTAGATAATTGATATGCATCTCGAATAATAGTAGATAATATATATGCATCTCGAAAGAAAAAACTGAATCATAGTAGATAATTAATATGCATCATCGAATGTAATCTTGAATACATCATCGTCTCGAATATCATGGAATAATATATATATATAATCTCGAATACATCGTCTCGAATATGATTGAATACATCACTAGGTAGCTAATATAGATCGAATACTATCGAATTATCTAGTTCACTCGCGGTTCCTGAGGCGCTGGAGGTGGACACCCAAAGAGAAGAAACCACCACAGGATCATAGCTCGGGTGAGATCCCAGAAGAACCTGCTAGATATAGGAGAACCTGACGTCCATAGCAGCCATGTAGCGACAGACGTGCTCGTCCTCCTCCCTGACATGGCTACGTACCACGTCCGGCGGGTCCGGCTCCCTCCGCACCTAAAGTGGCCCACACGAACGCCACCATAGGAGCTCCGGGTCGACGACAGGACCCGGGGTCGGGCTCCTCACCAAGCGGCACGCCCCTGAAGGTAGCACCTCCCAGTGCCAGCCCGGCGGATCCCAGTCCCTGGACATCACTCCTCTGAAGCAGGACGTCGTCGCGACCGGGTCGACGGCGAGGATGTGGGCAAGGCATCATTGACGTCGAGAACAAATATTATATGGAAATGTAACATTTTAATGTTTGGATTGTGATTTAGCTAATTCATCTAACTAAAACTAACATTTCTAAAATTTCTTTTTTTTGAGGACAACATTTCTAAAATTTCAAACATTTCTATATAACTAACATTTCTATAAACATTTCTATAACTTAAATTTCTAGCATTTCTATATATAACTAAAATTTCTATAAACATTTCTATAACTAAAATTTCTAACATTTCTATATATAACCAACATTTCTGTAAAAGTAACTATAAACATTTCTATAACTAAAAGAAAAATTACTCTGTGTGTGTGCGCGTGTGGCCATGGCGGGGCGCAGGGGCTCACAGCGGCGA
>NW_021261116.1:0-1230 GCF_002162155.2 Triticum dicoccoides
TAAGATATGGATCCCGAACAGCATGTACCGTCCAACTGCACCTGCCCCAAGGCAGTCTTATGCTGCACCTCGTCTGCCGGCTGCTCCAACTAGGCAGCCGAGGCTTCCAGCTCCACCACCCCAAGCTCCTGTTCCTACCCCCGAGAATGGGTTGTGCTTCAGGTGCGGACAACCAGGGCACCGTGCTAGGGAATGCAACCAGAAACAGAATCAACTGGCCCTTCCAGCAACTGGCCGTGGGAACAACCAGGCCCGCAACAACAATGCCAAGTCTTATGGCCGTGTTCATGCCAACCACATTGATCTGAATGAAGCTCAAGACCAGCCTGCTACTGTGATGGGTACACTCCTCGTAAATTCAGTACCAGCATCTGTTTTATTCGATACAGGTGCATCGCATTCATTCATGTCAGAAGATTTTGCATGCTTGCACGACATTAAATGTGAGGACATGAATGCTTCACTATTAGTGCCCACCCCTGCGGGCCAATGTCGAACCTCCATGATTTGCAATGACGTCCCTGTAGAAATCGAAGGACTGGAATTCCTTGTCTCTCCCATCGTACTGAAGTCCTGTAGCATTGATCTCATTCTGGGAATGGATTGGTTAAAGGCGCATACTGCTTCTATCGTTTGCGCCACCAAGACCGTCCATCTGCTACACCCTTCTGATGAAATAATTAGCTACGATGCTCATCTGGTTCGGAATGTCGAGGCCAGGCTTTATGCCTTAAACGCATTGAACGCTACACCTCTCGAGGGCATTGAAAACATTTCCGTCGTGCGTGAATTCTTAGACGTCTTTCCTGAAGAACTCCCAGGGATTCCCCCTGCTAGAGCTGTCGAATTCGTCATCGACTTGAAACCAGGCACCACTCCTATAGCCAAGCGACCCTACAAGATGCCGCCGCATGAACTCCTTGAGCTTAAGGAGGAAATCGATAAATCTCTTCGAAGTGGTTTCATTCGCCCAAGTTGCTCTCCTTGGGGAGCACCTTCTCTCTTTGTCAAGAAGAAAGATGGGACAAACCGATTGGTCCAAGACTACCGTCCTATAAATCAAGCTACCATTCAGAATAAGTATCCTCTTCCTCGGATCAATGATCTGTATGATCAATTGGCTGGATCATCAGTGTTCTCTAAACTCGACTTGAGGTTGGGTTACCACCAGATCCGTGTTCGTGAGGAAGATATCCCCAAGACCGCCTTTGTGACTCGTTATGGTTCATA
>NW_021261117.1:0-3719 GCF_002162155.2 Triticum dicoccoides
AGCTGCCGGTTCTCAACATCTCGTTCCTCTAGCTTTCTTACCCTTGCCTTAAGCTCTTGCAGTTTGCTCTGCTCCATTTTCCTCCACCTCTATTGGGTTTTGTAACCTCCTGCGTCGGGAAACCCAACCTTCCACGCAACGGAGCCTGGCGTGCCTCGTGCTCGTCCAAGGTGCTCAGGATTCCCGAGGGCCCTTGTGAGCTCGCCGTTCTCTCTTTCAGGAACGAATTTCCCTTCCCGCACTTCGTTGATTGCTTTCCGAAGCTTCGTGACGAGTGTTGCATGTTGCTCGTCCATCCAGCAGCACTCCCCTGTTTCAGGGTCCAATGTTCCACCAGCCCCGAAGAACCAAGTCCTACAATGGTCTGGACAGTGCAATGTCTCTGGTTCTATATCACCGAGCAGCGCGATCCTACGTGGGCAGCGGCCCCCGAATTCAGATCTGGCATCCCCACGCAGCTCTCCTCCTGGAAAAAGAAGGGCTTGCAGTGGGGTAGTTCGGAAGAGGTGACGGGACTCCAAACCTGTATCCAGAAGCTGGTGAAGAAGCTCAGGCTGGTTAACATGGTCCAAGTCATGCTCGTCCGCCGGATTCTCCCATGCCAAGAGAGGGCATTCAATCTGTGGGAGTTTGATCCGGAACAGCACCAGGAGTTGAGCGAGATTTCGACACGACGTACGAAGGTGCCTGGAGGATGTTGTTTAAGGGCGCCGAAGCCCCCACATCCGCGACTGAAGATCGCGGATTTCGCTCGCAGCGCCAAGCTGACGAGGTAAGTGATTCTACCCCTTTACGGGGCACTTGCTTTTCATAGTTTGACTCTATGCGGGTTTTGATTTCCCCCCTTTCCTTTGACAGGACTGGATGAGGAAGGCGGAGCAGATCAACTGCCTGGCTCCCATGCCAGAAAACCCAGTAGACGCCCGTCTAGCGAGGCTGCTGGTTCCGGCACCACAGGTGGTGCCGAAGAAGAAGGCCAAGAAGGAGGCCACGGGTACTCGAAAGAGTTCCCATTTTCAGGTGTCCGACGACTCCAAGGCGGGCTCCTCCCCCGAAAATGAGGAGGAGAAAGAGGACTCTCTCCCAGAGGAGGGAGAGAGGAAGAGGAAGGGTTCCCGAACAGGGGAGGCCAAAGGGTCCAAGAGGGGAAGGACTATCCCCTCGGACAGCTCCGCCAACATCAACATTGGCGAGGAAGAATGGCCTTCAAGGGCCAGGCCTCCGGCGAGATCGTAAGTATCCGGATCCCTGAATGATTTATAGTTTCTTTTTATGTCACATAGCGTTCCTCTAATGCCGCATACTGTCTGCAGTCCGGCCGATGATGATCTCCCCGCTTCATCAAGCGGGTCGTTGGCTCCGTCGGATGTGGATTCCATCCCGACGGCCTCTACCCCTCGCGCCACTGAGGACGCCGAGGTGGGGTCCCAAGAAGGGACCCATCAGGGGGAGGCTCCGGAGGCGCCACAAGGCAGCCTCCCGTACTTTGCGCCGGACTCCACATCGGAACCCGCAGTGGTTCCGGAGTCCGGCCGGCGGCCCCTTCGCAAGAAGGGCAAGACCGTGACGCCGGCGGCCTCCGTCCAACCGGAGGCGCCGGATAACTTGTTGGAGGCGCTCCAAGGCGCTTCCATCAAGGAAGAACACCGAACTATCATGAGTGCGGTGATTCAGAAGGTACAGATCACCAGGAGCGGGCTGTTTGAAGCCTGCAGTAGCCTTCTAACAGCCTTTGAGGTAAGAAGTTAGAATTCTGTAATGTAATACCGCATAGACAGTAGCCCCTGATGCTTGGTTCGGTGTTCGGAAAGAAAAGCCGGAATGAGAATCTAAAAAAAAGAGATATACGCAGGGTTGCTAAAAAATTATGTTAATATGGGTGTGTAGGCTGCACTGCTGACCTCTGCCGCACTGACTGCGGAGGTCGGTGCTTTGAAGCAGGAGCTCGAGCGGTCCGAGCAAGAGCTAGGCCGTGCCAAGAAGCAGCTCCGGGACAAAGAAGGTGAGTAACACCACTTTGAATAGTTACCTTACAGAAAAGGATTTAGGTTGCAATAAAAGAATAACAAGGATAACATGGGTACTGCAGGGGCCACGAACGAGGTGGCAGCCCTGAAGGAGGCTGTGTCCGTGGCCGAACACAATGCGGCCGCGGAACGGATGGAGGGAGAAAAGCAGGAGGCGCAGGTGGCGGTGGTTCGGCAAGAGCTCCAGGCTCTCATGGAAAAGCATGAGAGTTTGGAGCGTCACTCCAAGACTCGAGAGTCCGAGCTTGCCTCGGCTCTCGAAAGTGCCAAAGACGCCAAGGCCGAGGCCCATAAGGCCCTTCAGGAGGTGGAAGATGTGAAGAAAATAGCGGCGGGTAAGGTATTTTCATGCAAAGCAAGCATGTTAATGTAAACTACCTGACACTTACCCGAATTCGGAGCTCTCCAGGGGCGTTTGCAGATTTGCCTTGTAGTGTATCCGATGCCGCCGTATTCTACCGTGGCGAGGAGGGAAGCTCGACGGAGAAGGTCTTCTCGTCTCAGTATGCTGAGGCCAGCCATCCGGTTCCCCCTAGCGACCAGCTGAAGCAGCTGGTCGAACTCCACAAGGTAGCCGAGGAGGCCATGAAGGGCCTCATAGTCCGGCTGTGGCCTGGAGAGGCCATGCCCGGGAGCTACTTCGGCCTCGTATAGCGGCTGGTGGATGCGTGCCCCTGGGTGGAGGTCATCAAGCGCTCCGCCTGTATTAAAGGTGCTCGTCGGGCCCTTGCCCGCGCAAAGGTGCATTGGGGCAAGCTGGATGCAGAGAAACTGATCACTGACCCGCCACAAACGGGCAAGGAATATCGTACGCCCGAGATGTACTATAAGACTGTCCTGAAGGGTGCCCGCAAGATTGCGGATGAGTGACCCGCTATGTAGTATCCTGTGTGCTTGAAAACTTTGTTCATATGCGCTAAGCAACGCTTGTTTTAATTTAAAATATTACCTACTGTGCGGCCGTTTATAAAATCTGAGAGATGGCAAGTCGTTGGCTTCAGCCCCCATGGCACTAGTGCTGGGGTGTTCGGGATAAACTTGAGCACTCTTGTTCCCATATTTGGGTCCATCTAGGGAGGCGCTCAACACGATGAACAAGGCAACCGGACTTATAATGCTTGAACACTCTCACTTAGCCATAGAATTCTATAATTTTAAATTTCAGCGAAGCCCCTAGTATTCGGAAGACCGAATTTGGGGCGCTATCCACGCCTTCATCGGACATTATCCGGAACTTTGCTCGAAGCGGCGTAGGCCTTTAAGGACCCGAAAAAACCTCTCGAACAGCGACCAGTCTCTCGCCTTATCATGACGGTCAGTTTTAGCTTTCTCCACTGAGGCGTTAACCCGGCTCAACCGAGGCGCAATCGCAGTGGTTCTCCAAGTGCTACCTTAGCCGATAGAACGGAAACGTAAGGTGCCAAACATGGAAGCCGGCAAAACCCAACTATTGACCCAAGACATGATTCGGAGCCGATTCATATGAAGCTATAAGTTCGGGGTGCCGCACTTGTGAAAGTGTTCGGACTTATCACACCATAATGCGGGGAACATAAGCCCCTAGTGTATTCGGCCGTACCAAAGTATACGGATGCAACATGTTGTAAATGAACATATATATAAAGTAATGCAATTATTGGCAAAAGGTGCTGCATTTTATTCAACAAGTTCTGCTATGAGTGCGGAATGATA
>NW_021261118.1:0-1326 GCF_002162155.2 Triticum dicoccoides
GTTCCCATAGCATTTTGGAAACTTTCCCAAAATCGAGAGGTGAAAAGACTTCCTCGATCCGAGTTGATTTCCAAAGGAACACCATGGAGGGACACTATTCGGGAGATGTATAAGTCTGCCAGCTGGCTAGCGGTTATACTCTCACGAACAGGTAAGAAATGGGCTACTTTGGAAAGACGATCGACCACGACGAAAATAGCATTATTCCCTCTCTTGGTCCTGGGAAAACCGGTAATGAAATCCATACCAATTTTATCCCATTTCCATTCAGGAATAGCTAAGGGTTGAAGGGTGCCAGCAGGCCGTTGATGCTCTGCTTTTACACGACGACAGACGTCGCAATTAGCAATATACTGAGCAATTTCTCTCTTCATCCTAGTCCACCAGAACCTCTAGCGTAGGTCCTGATACATCTTAGTACTACCGGGATGAATGGTGAGAGGAGATTCATGAGCTTCCTTAAGGATCAAACACCTCAGGTTTCGCACTTTGGGAACCACTAGTCGATTCCCGAAGTATACGACCCCTTGATCATTAATGGAGAAACAATTCGCAACTCCTTTCTGGATGTTTCTCTTGATGCGGGAAATTCCCGGATCTACCTTCTGTGCTTTGATAATCTGATCCGTAAGGGTAGGTTTTGCCACCAAGGTGGAAAGAAAACCTTGAGGTACAATGTGAAGGTTAAGCTTCCGAAATTCCTCATGGAGAAGCGGTTGACTTTGTTGTAACATCAGGTTGTTACAATAAGATTTACGACTTAGCGCATCAGCCATGACGTTGGCTTTCCCTGGGGTATAGGTTATTCCTAAGTCGAAGTCTGTGATCAACTCAACCCAACGTCTTTGCCTGAGATTCAGATCCGGTTGGGTGAAGATGTACTTCAGACTTTGGTGATCAGTGAATATTTCGCCACGATTACCGAGGAGGTAATGCCGCCAGGTCTTAAGTGCATAGACTACGGCTGCAAGCTCTAGATCATGAGTAGGATAATTCTCCTCATGTGGGTGCAATTGCCGTGAAGCGTAGGCAATTACGTGTCGATCTTGCATGAGAATGCAACCTAGTCCTTGTCGCGAGGCGTCGCAGTAGATAACAAAGTCCTTGGAGAAGTCTGGCGGTACCAGTACGGGAGCAGAAGTCAGGCGTCTTTTCAGTTCCTGAAAGTTGTGCTCACATTGTGGAGTCCACTCGAACTTCTTATCTTTCTTGAGGAGTTCGGTTAGAGGTTTAGCAACCTTGGAGAAGTTCTCGACAAAGCGACGACAATAGCTCGCTAAGCCCAGAAAACTCCGAACTTGCTTGACCGATTCAGGTGGAGTCCAA
>NW_021261119.1:0-1455 GCF_002162155.2 Triticum dicoccoides
TTAGGATAAAAGATCATGTTAAAGCTTCGACTGTTGTTCGCAAGAGTAATACTAGGACTTATACACCTCCTGAGCAAATTAATGTTGAACCTGGTATTGCTATGATTAAAGATCTCTTGGATGAGGATTTAGATGGGCATGTTATCTCTTTCTTGGGTGAAACTGCTAATATTGCTAGACCCGATACTAAAACACGTAGACCTGTTGTAGGCACACCTGTTATTTCTGTTAAAATAGGAGATCATTGTTACCATGGCTTATGTGATATGGGTGCTAGTGCTAATGCGATACCTTATGATCTTTATAAAGAAATTATGCACGATATTGCACCAGTTAAATTAGAAGATATTGATGTTACTATTAAGCTTGCCAATAGGGACACCATTAAACCTATTGGGATTGTTAGAGATGTTGAAGTCTTTTGTGGGAAGATTAAATACCCTGCTGATTTTCTTGTTCTTGGTTCCCCACAAGATGATTTTTGTCCCATTATTTTTGGTAGACCCTTCTTGAATACTGCTAGTGCTAAGATTGATTGTAAAAAGAATATTGTCACTGTTGGCTTAGATGGTATGTCTCATGAGTTTAATTTCGCTAAGTTTAGTAGACAACATCGTGAAAAGGAACCATCTAGTAAGGATGAAATTATTGGTCTTGCTTCCATTGCTGTTCCTCCAACTGATCCGTTAGAACAATATTTGCTAGACCATGAAAACGATATGTTTATGAAGGAAAGGGAAGAAATAGATGAAGTGTTCCTTAAACAAGAACCTATGCTGAAACATAATCTTCCCGTTGAAATTCTTGGGGATCCCCCTCCACCCAAGGGTGATCCCGTGTTTGAACTCAAACCATTACCTGATAATCTTAAGTATGCTTATCTTGATGAGAAAGAAATATATCCTGTTATTATTAGTGCTAAACTTTCAGAGGAAGAAGAAGAAAGATTATTGAAAACTCTGAAGAAGCACCGAGCTGCTATTGGATATACCCTGGATGATCTTAAGGGCATTAGTCCCACATTATGTCAACACAAAATTTTAGTGGAGAAAGAGGCCAAACCAGTTAGAGATCCTCAAAGACGATTAAATCCCAAAATGAAGGATGTGGTAAGAAAGGAGATACTAAAACTCCTTGAGGCAGGTATTATTTATCCCGTTGCTGATAGTGAATGGGTAAGCCCTGTCCATTGTGTCCCTAAAAAGGGAGGTATTACCGTTGTTCCTAATGATAAAGATGAATTGATCCCGCAAAGAATTATTACAGGCTATAGGATGGTAATTGATTTCCGTAAGTTAAATAAAGCTACTAAGAAAGATCATTACCCTTTACATTTTATTGATCAAATGCTAGAAAGGCTATCCAAACACACACATTTTTGCTTTCTAGATGGTTATTCTGGCTTCTCTTAGATACCTGTATCAGCGGGGGATCAATCTAAAACTACTTTTACAT
>NW_021261120.1:0-1050 GCF_002162155.2 Triticum dicoccoides
AAAGAGTCGCTTGCAGTCGTAGTTTAGGATAGCCACCGAGTCAAAGCTGGCTTGCTGCAGTTAAACCCCACCATCCCTTTGTTGAAAATGATGCATATGTAGTTAGTTCTGATGTAAGTCTTGCTGGGTACATTTGTACTCACGTTTGCCTATTTTATGTTTTTGCAGAGAGACTTCAGTCTCACTAGTAGTTCCACGTGGACTTCGACGTTTAGCTTGTTACCTCAGCTACGATCTTGTGCCCTCGGCAGGATCTGATAGATAGTCAGGCTTCTCAGCCTTTTTCATTTATAGATGTCTGTACCCAGACATGATAGCTTCCGCTTGTGCTTTGACTTGTATGCTCTGAGTGTTGGGTCATGAGACCCCTGTTGTAATATCTCGCTCCTCGGAGCCTATTGAATAGACTACTTGAGTCGTAGAGTCATTTTGTGATGCCATGTTGTATTGCACATATCAAGCATATCGTGTGTATGTTATTGAAATGCTTGGTATGTGTGGGATCTGACTACCTAGTTGTTTATCTTTAGTAGCCTCTCTTACCGGGAAATGTCTCCTAGTGTTACCGCTGAGCCATGGTAGCTTGCTACTGCTCTGGAACACTTAGGCTGGCCGGCATGTGTCCTTCTTCGTTCCTGTGTCTGTCCCTTCGGGGAAATGTCACGCGATGAATATCGGAGTCCTGTTAGCCCGCTACAGCCCGGTTTACCGGAGTCCTGCTAGCCCAGTGCTACAGCCTGGATTCACTCGCTGATGACCGACACGTTCGATGCTGGGTCATGGATGCCTGTCCCTGTAAGTCTGTGCCACTTTGGGTTTACGACTAGCCATGTCAGCCCGGGCTCCTTATCATATGGATGCTAGCGACACTGTCATATACGTGTGCCAAAAGGCGCAAACGGTCCCGGGCTAAGGTAAGGCGACACCCGTGGGAATACCGTGCGTGAGGCCGCAAAGTGATATGAGGTGTTACATGCTAGATCGATGTGGCATTGAGTCGGGGTCCTGACAGCGTTGGTATCAGAGCTTGACTGCCTGTAGGATTACCAA
>NW_021261121.1:0-3322 GCF_002162155.2 Triticum dicoccoides
TACAATAAACCTCTTCCGTGGATGAATACAGGAATATGTGTGATAATTGTGTTTCTCTAGTTAAAAGAGATCACGCTCTTTTTCTGCAGGAGGATTGCCACATGAGTTGTTTCCTTGGAGGTCGAAATTGTTATACTCCCTTCGTTCCAAATTCTAGTGCGCACTTTGTTGAGCTGCAATACCAATGCATGCGCTCGCGCATGTCCTTTGGATCATTATACCCCTCCACCAACTCTGTCCAGATCCATGTGCAAAGCGTCTCAGCCACACACACTCCCGCATGCAGAGGAGGTTGTTTCACGCCCATGTCCAGCCACACGGCTATTTTTGTCCAAACAAGTAAGTAGGCACTACAATTCAGAATATGGGCAAAAAACTTGCACACACCATAAAGTTAAGTGAAACGGGGGAGTATCAAACTGATATTTGTGTATAGAAACCAACAAGAACTATGTAAACATACTACTCACTCCGCATGCAAAAGTTTATGTATGAAAAAGCAGCAGCTGCTAGAGTACTAGCTCTTCCAACATAGTTAGACAGAGACCTTATTCGCACATTGCAGCAACACCGAACATGCAGGTCGTATCCAAAAACACATTGACAGAAACCAGCCACTAGATAGTCTTAGAGCTCCAGATATTTGTTAGTACTCTAGAGAACCATGGAGCAGACAACATAGATCCAATCTTTGAAAGTCTACTCATATTCTACAAGCGTTGGAACAGGAAACTGACACACCTGCTGAAGAACTTCTGTAGTTGCTAGAGGGCAACAATATCACACATCCTCTAACAGGCTAACACTCCAGATAAAAAGCAGCCTGCACACCATTGTTTTGAGTTTTCAGTTCATGCAGCAGAAGGAATACCTAGCCTTTCTTATCATGCAATTAACAGAACAAAATATGATACGCAATCGTGACCCTTGTATCATACAAATAATAATATAATGCAAATAAACTAATAAAATAGTTTAATGCAAACGAATCCCCATGAGAGAATGAATTCCTATTAATAGTATGGTGCCTTGACGACATCCAAACAACGCAAAAGCTAACTTCGCTAGAAAAGATAAATACATCAGCTGTTGCAAAATCATTGACATCTAGAAATTAGATTGATGGTTCTATATTGCATAAAAAATAGAGACATCAATTGAAGCTTTGATCACAAGAGGCCCAAGCATAGTGTCTCGTGATCAACGTTTTAGTGTCCAAGCATGTTTCCATAGTTAGCGGGCATACAAGGACATCGCAGCCACAGAGCATGAGACTGGAGGTATGTTAGCCATGCATTCTATTCACCGCATCTGCACATCATACTCAAATAATCTCTGGATGACATTCAATTTTCTTCCTCGGATCATTTCGCTGTTGCATCATATGGAGATGGCTGTATGTGGTTTTGCCTCGCTGCCTGCGAATCTTGATTGGGAGTCCAAATCACATAGCTTTGGACAGGCACTACCTCGTGTGGGCGTCATCATCTGGTTGGAGCTTGCCGGATAACATGGATGGAAAGCGGCAGGTTGGCCGGCTGCCGCTTGTGGATGGAGCCAGGAAAGCATTAGGGTTTCTTTCTGTTTTCTTAGGAGATGGCATCCAAGCTGAACCATTGGCCCTGCAGTTACTATCGGTATACTGGCAAAATGAATGACATTAAAAACAGTAAAATTAAGTCACCTAGTGTCCCTCACAGCGATCACTACTCAGTTGTAGTATAGAAACACCAATAATAGTTCAAATTTATTACAGCTACTAGAGTAATAGAAAAGACCTCCTTCTTAGCTCAAGTCTTCAGGGCTAGCTCCCCACTCGTAGTATTTATATGCGGACCGCAAGTCTTCAAGACTAGCTGGGATAGAAAGACTATATATATGCGGACAACAAGTCGTTAGGTGGACTGCTTAATTTGTACTAACTACTAACTAATGTGCTCTTGCAATCATTCAGCAAAGCTTCGAGTTTAAAATTTGGACGGCCCTTGATGTACTAACTATCGAGTAAATTAACTCTGTTACGGCTCGATCAACAGAAAGAAAGAAAGCAAGCCAAGAAGGCGGCGGTCATGTCAGTGTTCATGCACGCGGATGCCGTGGACATGGTGCGGATGGCACTGGGCCTTGTGGGTGCCATCGGCGATGGCTTCTCGACACCTGTGAAGCTGCTCATCACTGGCTTCATCATCAACGACCTCGGCAGCAGCGGCCCCGACCACCTCCAGGAGTTGAGCTCCAAGATGGACGAGGTACGCATCAACAAATTCTACACACCTGTGCCCATTGCTAAACCGTAGCAGCTTTGACGAGCAACTAACAGAACGCGAGGAACGTTGTCTTCTTGGCGCTGGGCAGCTGGATCATGGCGTTCCTAGGTGAGTGACAGAGTGTGAGTGTGAGACCGTGAATATTTCATTTTATTTGGATGCTGGCGGAGCAAAATCCGTAACTATACTGAATGTGATGTTTGTGCACGGCAGAGGGGTATTGCTGGTCACGGACGGCGGAGCGGCAGGCGTCACGGATGCGTGCACGCTACCTGGCAGCGGTGCTCCGGCAGGACGTGAAGTACTTCGACCTCAAGGTAGGGTCGACGGCAGACGTGATTGCCAGCGTCTGCCGGAATGCAAAATGTGTGCCATGGCTAACCCATTGTGCACGATTAAGAAAAGCGAACAGTCTGCGGGACCAGGCAAACACTTCCTTTGACAAACCCACAGGCGTTAAGTAATGACAACTAACATGATTTTTCTGGGAGAATTGTGAGCATTATTTGGAACACAGTTGAGATAAATGAGTTCTGCTCGATGAAGGAAAACACTGCACACGCTTTGCTAAAACCAACCCGTGTGGGATAAATTGTGACAGCTAGGGGCGGACGAGCAGGGGCCTCCCCCCACAACGATTGACAATTTTAGCAGGAGCGACGAGTAATTACCAATGAGATTAGATCAATATACGTACCCCCCTTCCTCCCTATACTCGAATCCTGGCTCCACCACTGGTGACAGCACACTTGATTATATGGGAAGATATATGTGCTCTAGGGACGCGGCTCGTCTGACATACGGCCCACACACTAACGTGTGGGCCCGGACCCACCCTTCAGCGGCCCAACGGCAGGGGGCCGTACGTCAGGGGATCTGGCTCCGTGCTTTAGTGGGTTCACAATTAAATTAAACAATTGTGTGTGTTGAAGGGAAACAGCCACACAATTCTTTGCAGTGCATCATGTGGAAGTGCCGCACATGGTTTACCATAACTAACAGTGTGAGATGTTCACAATGTCTCGCACGAGTGGTTAAGAATAACCGTGTTTATA
>NW_021261122.1:0-3322 GCF_002162155.2 Triticum dicoccoides
TACAATAAACCTCTTCCGTGGATGAATACAGGAATATGTGTGATAATTGTGTTTCTCTAGTTAAAAGAGATCACGCTCTTTTTCTGCAGGAGGATTGCCACATGAGTTGTTTCCTTGGAGGTCGAAATTGTTATACTCCCTTCGTTCCAAATTCTAGTGCGCACTTTGTTGAGCTGCAATACCAATGCATGCGCTCGCGCATGTCCTTTGGATCATTATACCCCTCCACCAACTCTGTCCAGATCCATGTGCAAAGCGTCTCAGCCACACACACTCCCGCATGCAGAGGAGGTTGTTTCACGCCCATGTCCAGCCACACGGCTATTTTTGTCCAAACAAGTAAGTAGGCACTACAATTCAGAATATGGGCAAAAAACTTGCACACACCATAAAGTTAAGTGAAACGGGGGAGTATCAAACTGATATTTGTGTATAGAAACCAACAAGAACTATGTAAACATACTACTCACTCCGCATGCAAAAGTTTATGTATGAAAAAGCAGCAGCTGCTAGAGTACTAGCTCTTCCAACATAGTTAGACAGAGACCTTATTCGCACATTGCAGCAACACCGAACATGCAGGTCGTATCCAAAAACACATTGACAGAAACCAGCCACTAGATAGTCTTAGAGCTCCAGATATTTGTTAGTACTCTAGAGAACCATGGAGCAGACAACATAGATCCAATCTTTGAAAGTCTACTCATATTCTACAAGCGTTGGAACAGGAAACTGACACACCTGCTGAAGAACTTCTGTAGTTGCTAGAGGGCAACAATATCACACATCCTCTAACAGGCTAACACTCCAGATAAAAAGCAGCCTGCACACCATTGTTTTGAGTTTTCAGTTCATGCAGCAGAAGGAATACCTAGCCTTTCTTATCATGCAATTAACAGAACAAAATATGATACGCAATCGTGACCCTTGTATCATACAAATAATAATATAATGCAAATAAACTAATAAAATAGTTTAATGCAAACGAATCCCCATGAGAGAATGAATTCCTATTAATAGTATGGTGCCTTGACGACATCCAAACAACGCAAAATCTAACTTCGCTAGAAAAGATAAATACATCAGCTGTTGCAAAATCATTGACATCTAGAAATTAGATTGATGGTTCTATATTGCATAAAAAATAGAGACATCAATTGAAGCTTTGATCACAAGAGGCCCAAGCATAGTGTCTCGTGATCAACGTTTTAGTGTCCAAGCATGTTTCCATAGTTAGCGGGCATACAAGGACATCGCAGCCACAGAGCATGAGACTGGAGGTATGTTAGCCATGCATTCTATTCACCGCATCTGCACATCATACTCAAATAATCTCTGGATGACATTCAATTTTCTTCCTCGGATAATTTCGCTGTTGCATCATATGGAGATGGCTGTATGTGGTTTTGCCTCGCTGCCTGCGAATCTTGATTGGGAGTCCAAATCACATAGCTTTGGACAGGCACTACCTCGTGTGGGCGTCATCATCTGGTTGGAGCTTGCCGGATAACATGGATGGAAAGCGGCAGGTTGGCCGGCTGCCGCTTGTGGATGGAGCCAGGAAAGCATTAGGGTTTCTTTCTGTTTTCTTAGGAGATGGCATCCAAGCTGAACCATTGGCCCTGCAGTTACTATCGGTATACTGGCAAAATGAATGACATTAAAAACAGTAAAATTAAGTCACCTAGTGTCCCTCACAGCGATCACTACTCAGTTGTAGTATAGAAACACCAATAATAGTTCAAATTTATTACGGCTACTAGAGTATTAGAAAAGACCTCCTTCTTAGCTCAAGTCTTCAGGGCTAGCTCCCCACTCGTAGTATTTATATGCGGACCGCAAGTCTTCAAGACTAGCTGGGATAGAAAGACTATATATATGCGGACAACAAGTCGTTAGGTGGACTGCTTAATTTGTACTAACTACTAACTAATGTGCTCTTGCAATCATTCAGCAAAGCTTCGAGTTTAAAATTTGGACGGCCCTTGATGTACTAACTATCGAGTAAATTAACTCTGTTACGGCTCGATCAACAGAAAGAAAGAAAGCAAGCCAAGAAGGCGGCGGTCATGTCAGTGTTCATGCACGCGGATGCCGTGGACATGGTGCGGATGGCACTGGGCCTTGTGGGTGCCATCGGCGATGGCTTCTCGACACCTGTGAAGCTGCTCATCACTGGCTTCATCATCAACGACCTCGGCAGCAGCGGCCCCGACCACCTCCAGGAGTTGAGCTCCAAGATGGACGAGGTACGCATCAACAAATTCTACACACCTGTGCCCATTGCTAAACCGTAGCAGCTTTGACGAGCAACTAACAGAACGCGAGGAACGTTGTCTTCTTGGCGCTGGGCAGCTGGATCATGGCGTTCCTAGGTGAGTGACAGAGTGTGAGTGTGAGACCGTGAATATTTCATTTTATTTGGATGCTGGCGGAGCAAAATCCGTAACTATACTGAATGTGATGTTTGTGCACGGCAGAGGGGTATTGCTGGTCACGGACGGCGGAGCGGCAGGCGTCACGGATGCGTGCACGCTACCTGGCAGCGGTGCTCCGGCAGGACGTGAAGTACTTCGACCTCAAGGTAGGGTCGACGGCAGACGTGATTGCCAGCGTCTGCCGGAATGCAAAATGTGTGCCATGGCTAACCCATTGTGCACGATTAAGAAAAGCGAACAGTCTGCGGGACCAGGCAAACACTTCCTTTGACAAACCCACAGGCGTTAAGTAATGACAACTAACATGATTTTTCTGGGAGAATTGTGAGCATTATTTGGAACACAGTTGAGATAAATGAGTTCTGCTCGATGAAGGAAAACACTGCACACGCTTTGCTAAAACCAACCCGTGTGGGATAAATTGTGACAGCTAGGGGCGGACGAGCAGGGGCCTCCCCCCACAACGATTGACAATTTTAGCAGGAGCGACGAGTAATTACCAATGAGATTAGATCAATATACGTACCCCCCTTCCTCCCTATACTCGAATCCTGGCTCCACCACTGGTGACAGCACACTTGATTATATGGGAAGATATATGTGCTCTAGGGACGCGGCTCGTCTGACATACGGCCCACACACTAACGTGTGGGCCCGGACCCACCCTTCAGCGGCCCAACGGCAGGGGGCCGTACGTCAGGGGATCTGGCTCCGTGCTTTAGTGGGTTCACAATTAAATTAAACAATTGTGTGTGTTGAAGGGAAACAGCCACACAATTCTTTGCAGTGCATCATGTGGAAGTGCCGCACATGGTTTACCATAACTAACAGTGTGAGATGTTCACAATGTCTCGCACGAGTGGTTAAGAATAACCGTGTTTATA
>NW_021261123.1:0-1566 GCF_002162155.2 Triticum dicoccoides
GGGGAAGGGCTGGCCCAGATGGGCCAGGGGAGGTTCCCTCCCTCTTTTCTTCTTCCTTTCTTTTCTTTTATTATTTTTCTTTTTCTGCTTTCTGTTTTAGTTTAATTAAAATGCCAAAACATTTTACAAAAATTTGTGCACCCCACCATAATTAGGTTTGCTATTTTAGACAACCCCCGAACAATTTAGTTTTCGTTTCTGAAAACTTTTATTGTTTGTTTTCGTTTTAAATTTGAAATTCGAACTAGGTTCCGAACTAACGCGAGTTTATCCACAGTAACCGAGGTGACGTGGCACCATTAGCGGGGATTACTGTAGCAAGATCATCCGGGCGTTACAAATCTCCTCCACTACAAGAAATCTCGTCCCGAGATTTTAGGAGGTAGAAGGAAACAGTGCGGGGTATTCATCACGCAGGCGATCCTCGCGTTCCCAGGTGGCTTCGTCTTCAGAGTGATTCGACCACTGGACCTTGAGGAACTTGATCGCCATCTGGCGTGTGCGGCGTTCAGCTTGGTCGAGAATGCGGACCGGATGCTCTTTATAGGAGAGGTCCTGTTGCAATTCGAGCACTTCATGATCCACAGCTCGGATTGGGTCCTTGAAGCAACGGCGGAGTTGTGACACATGGAACACATCGTGAACCTGAGAAAGGTTCGACGGAAGCTCCAGTTGATATGCCACTTTTCCACGCCTCTCGAGAATAGTGAATGGGCCAATATAGCGAGGAGCTAGCTTGCCCTTGATCCCGAAGCGGTGAGCACCCTTCATTGGTGTAACGCGAAGATAGGCCTTTTCGCCAGGTTGATAGACCATGTCTTTATGATGATGGTCATAATTACTCTTTTGGCGGGACTGAGCAGTCTTGAGATTCTCGCGAATAATGCGGACTTGATCTTCGGCATGTTGGATAATATCCGGACCAAAGAGTGGACGTTCCCCAGTTTCTGACCAGTTCAGAGGGGTTCGACACTTTCGTCCATATAACACTTCGAAGGGGGCCATCTTCAGACCAGCTTGGTAGCTATTATTATAAGAGAACTCAGCATACGGAAGAGATTCCTCCCATTTCTTGCCGAAGGAAATAACACAAGCTCGAAGCATGTCTTCGAGAACTTGGTTGACACGTTCAACTTGCCCTTGTGACTGAGGATGAAAAGCAGTGCTGAAAGATAGATGAGTGCCCATAGCTTCTTGGAAACTTGCCCAGAATCTTGAAGTGAATAAACTGCCACGGTCTGAACTGATAACCAATGGAATACCGTGAAGCGAGACAATTCTGGTCAAGTAGAGGTTTGCCAGCTGACTAGCAGTGATCGTTTCCTTGACAGCCAGAAAATGTGCAACTTTAGAAAGTCGGTCAATGACGACAAGAATAGCATCATTGCCTTTCTGCGATTTGGGGAATCCAGTGACGAAGTCCATTTCAACATGGTCCCATTTCCATTCAGGAATAGATATAGGTTGCAGAGTTCCAGCAGGCCTTTGATGTTCTGCTTTGATACGACGGCAAACGTCACATTCAGCAACATAACGAGCAATGTCTTGCCTCATGTTAGACCACCA
>NW_021261124.1:0-10542 GCF_002162155.2 Triticum dicoccoides
AGTCCACCTCCTCCTCCCCGCCCTCGCCCCCTCCCACCTCGCCGCTGCGACCCATGCCGCGGGAGTGGGATGACCCCGCCCCTTGGGACAAGAGGAAGGCTGGAGAGCTCCACCGGGAGCCCGCGCGCCCCTCTCCCAACGGCATTCGGCGCGAGGAGGAGCTCCGGAGGGAGCTCCGCGAGCTCCGCGACCGTCGCCGGTCCCCCTCCCGCCGCGAGGACCGCGGTCGGTCCCGCTCGCCTCGGGCCTCCACGGGGGATGGGCGCTCCCGCCGGCGCTCCTCGTCGCCGCCCCCTCGTAGGGGCCGCTCGCCGTCCCCTTCCCGTGCGGCTCGGCTCAGCCCTCCCCGCCCCCGGGATGGGATCCTCCCCACTCCGGAGCCTCGCCGCTATGTGTCGCCCCATGCTTCGGCTCCCGGGGGTATGGCCCCGGCTCCGGCTCCCGGTGGAGGCCCTGCCCGCGGTCGGCCCGGTCCGGCCAAGAAGAAGAAGAGGCGCGGCGTGCGCGGCGCGCCGCCCGTGCCCCCGCCCGCGGGTCCGGGATCCGCCTCCGCTCCAGGTCCCGTCTCCGGTCTCCCTCGCCCCCCCTGTTTCAACTGTGGGGTGAGGGGGCACTCGCAAGTCACCTGCGTCAACCCCCAGTGCTGCTACCTCTGCAAGGATCCCGGCCACCCCGCCCTCCTGTGTCCGGATAGACCGGTGGTCTCGGAGCTCATGATGTATGGGCATGGGATCGAGGGGTTGGGCTTCTTCCACCTCGAGGTCCCTGATGCCCCCCCGTCGTCTCCTTCCCTTCAGGCGATTGTCACTGTCGTCGATGGCGTGGCATCCCTGGAGATGATTGAGGCTGAGCTCAACCATCTCTACCGTCACCAGTGGGACTGGGTGGTCACACCCACCGCTGGCCACATCTTCTCTGTCGTCTTCCCCGACTCTGTCAGCTACGGCTACGCGACGCGTAGTGGCTGGATCACTCTCGCCCTCAATCAGCTAGTTGTCGAGATCTCCGAGCCGGTCCTCGACGCTCAGGCCGTGGCCGTCCTCGACACCGCTTGGATCCTCATCTCCGGCCTCCCCGATATTGCGCGGTCCGAGCTCGTCATCCGCCAAATGTCCCGTCTTTTGGGCAAGGTGGTGGCGGTTGATGAGCTCTCTCTCCGAGAGGAGGAGGAGGTCCGGGTCAAGGTCAAGTGCCTCGACGACTCCAAGCTTCGTACCTCAGTCCGCATCTTCTTCAACGACCAGGGCTTCGACCTCAGGATCGCCCCCGAGCCTCCCAACCACGTTGGGCGCCCCCGCTCCTTCGACGCTGGCCTCCCCGGTGGCAACCCGGGGGCTGGTGGGGACTACCACGGCCGGCACCGTTCCCACCGCTCGAATGAGGAGGGGGCTTCTGAGGACTCCCGCTCTCCTTCCCCCTCGCCCCCTCCACCTGCCGGGGGGGCAAGGGCCGCCAGGCCGCACCGCTCCCTCCGCTGGGTGGCCCTTCACTCGCTGCGGCATCTTCCTCCGAGGGGAGCGACATATCCAGTGTGGGCTTGGTGGTTTGTCTGGCTTCCTCCCCGCGCTCCCCTGCCTCGTCCCCTCCCGTTGAGCGGGATTCGGTGACCCTGCCCCTCGGCGCCCCCCCTGATGCGCCGGCGGCGCCCGCGGAGGGGGTGACACCGCTGGTGGTTGCCCCCCCTCCCCGGCCACCTACTCCCTCACCGCCCCGTCTCTCCCTCGGCTGGGGGATGCCGCACCCGTCCCCGTGTTGCTGGACGCCCCGGCCCCGGCTCCTGCGACCCTTCCCGCGCTTCCTCCTCCGCCACCCCCTCCGTCGGCTGGGTCGCCACCTCCTGCGCCTCTCCTCATCGGCTGCTCTGGGCCTGCTCTGCTGGCCTCTCCCTCGTGGCCTGTGCCGGGGGAGGGTGCGACTCGCGTGCTCACACCGATGGCAGCTCAGCCCCCTCCCCCCCGTTCAGCTGCGTATTCCCGTCGCGGTAGGTCGACCTCCTCCCCGGTGGTGGCCTCCCGCCGGATCACGCGGCTGGATGCTGCCCACCCGGAGGGCAGCCCGGCTCTGCCCATCCCCGAGCGGGCGGAGCTCCGCGCTGCCGCTCGTAACCTGGAGCTAGGTACGCCCCCTGTTCCCCCCTCTGCTTCGTCTTGTTCCTTTTCTGCGGTAGAGTCTATTCCTTTGGGCAACCTCGCCAAAGTGGCCTCCGACTTCGCAATCATTTTTGGGGGGAGGCTGGCCCCCCTTTAGTCCAGATCGCAGCCATCAGAGCTCGTGAGATCCTTGATGCGAAGCTCGCGGAGGCCCGTCCTGCCCTCCTTCCCCCCCCCCCCGGCCGCCTCTGCTGACGGGGTGTCCCCCATCCCGCCCGGACCGCGGCTGCCGGCTCCCCAGCCTCCGGTGGAGATCCGTGGCCGTACCCGCTCCCGCACTGCGGCTCTTCGCGCATAAAGCGCTTCTCGTGTCCTGGGGTCAAGCAGCCCCTGATGGCTCCTTAATGCGAGCCCTCTTCTGGAACATCCGCGGCTTCGGCCATGATGGTCGTCGCCGCCAACTTGTGGAGTACATGCAGGATGAGCACATCGACATCGTCGTAGTCCAGGAGACCATGCGTCGCGACTTCTCGCTCCCCGAGCTCGACCGTTCGAGCTCCCACCTCTTTGCGTGGCACTGGCTCCCTTCTAGTGGGAGCTCAGGCCACTCGGGTGGCATCCTTTTAGGAGTGAAGGATGCCACCTTCGAGGTGGGAAGCATGGACCGGGGGGAATTCTTCGTCAGCATGGAATTATTCGAGAGGTCTCTCAACTTCAAGTGGGAGTCATCATTGTATACGGGCCTGCCGACCATAGTCGGTCGGCCGCCTTCCTCGAGGAGCTTCACCGGAAGATCTCGGCGGCCTCCCTCCCCGTGGTAGTGGGTGGCGACTTTAACCTGCTGCGCGTCGCAGAAGACAAGAGCAATGACAATGTCTGCTTTGCCCGAATGCAGCTGTTTAATGACTTCATCACTGACCTCGCCCTTCGGGAGATTGATAGGATTGGTGGCCGGTACACCTGGACCAAACGGCAAGCCTCCCCGACCCAGTCCGTCTTGGACAGGGTCCTAGTGTCCCTGGATTGGGACCTCCGTTCCCCCCTTGCCTCTCTCCGAGCCATCACTAGGATTGGCTCGGATCATGTCCCCCTTCTTCTTTCCTCCGCGGACGAGCGTCCGCCGATCCCTCCTCGCTTCCGCTTTGAGACCTTCTGGCTCTCCCAGGCGGGATTCACTGACGCCGTCCGCGCGCGGTGGATCGAGGCTCGGGAGCACCCCCACCCTCGGCCCCCCTCGGTTATTGACACGTGGCACTTCTGTGCGAAACGTGGCAGGCAGTTTATGAAGGGGTGGGGGGCCAACCTTGGCCGTGATGCCAGAGAGCGCAAGAAGACGCTGCTTACCGCGATTCAGGCCCTTGACCTTCGGGCCGACGTGGTGGGTCTTTCTCCGGACGAGTGGCTAGCCCGCTATGACCTCGAAGACCAACTCTCCGTGATCTACTCCGATGAGGAGGCGTATTGGCGCCTTCGGGGCGCGCAGAAATGGGTCCTGAAGGGTGATGCGAATACTGCATACTTCCAGGCTATCGCCAACGGCCGCCGTAGACGCAACACCATCCCCCTCCTCTGGGATGGGGAGATCCTTCTTCAGGACCCTCGCGACATCCGGACCCATGACGACGGCTTTTATAGGTCCCTTTTCTCTGCCGCTACTCGGAGCGGCATCTCCCTCACCCATGATTGTTGGGCCGGCGCTCAGTTAGTGTCCGACGCGGAGAACGCGGCCCTGACGGCCCCCTTCTCTGAGCAGGAGGTATGGGAGGCTATCAAGGGTATGAATGCTTCTTCTGCTCCGGGCCCGGATGGCCTCCCCGTCATTTTCTTCCAGGCCTTCTGGAATGTGATTAAACCAGAAGTCATGGCCATCTTTGAAGAATTCTTTGTTGGATCTATTGACCTGGGGCGCCTCAACTACGGGATCATCTCTCTCATTCCCAAGGTCCCTGGGGCGTCCGACATCCGCCAGTTCCGACCGATCACAGTCATTAATGTGATCTTCCGGATTCTGGCCAAAGGGTACGCCAATAGGGTGACCCTGCTTGCCGACCGGATTACCCACCCTAACCAATCGGCCTTCATAAAGGGCCGATATATCCTTGATGGAGTCCTGGTCCTCCATGAAGTCATTCACGAGGTCTGGGTCAAACGCCTTAAGGCGGTCTTTCTGAAGATCGATTTCCACAAAGCCTACGATTCTGTTAGCTGGACCTTCCTCAGGGAAGTCCTTTTTCGGAAGGGCTTCGATGACCGATGGATCACTAGAGTCATGCAAATGGTCTCTTGCGATCGCATGGCGGTCAACATCAACGGCGAGATTGGTCCTTTCTTCCCTACCCTTTGTGGGGTGCGCCAAGGCGACCCCTTCTCCCCATTCCTTTTTAACATGGTTGTGGACGCTCTGGCCTCCATCCTTGATAAGGCAAAAGCCGCTGGCCACATCCGTGGGATTACCCCACACCTTTCTGAGGGCTCGGGGATCTCCATCCTCTAGTATGCTGACGACACCATCATCATGGTCGAAGGCTCGGAGGTGGACATCGCCAACCTCAAGTTCCTCCTTCTCAGCTTTCAACAGATGTCGGGCCTCAGGATCAACTTTGATAAGAGTGATGTCATGGTGATGGGATATTCCCCCTCTGAGTCTATGGCCATCGCCAACGGACTTAATTGCCGCCTGGGCTCTTTCCCCACCTCCTACCTGGGGACCCCCATTAGCGACTCGCGACTCTTCGTCGCGGACCTGCGGCCCTCAGTGACTAAGCTCCAATCCCGTTGCGAGCCCTGGCAGGGGAGATGGCTTTCTAAGGCGGCCCGGACTATTCTCATCAACTCTTCCCTCTCTAGTCTCCTTCTGTTCCTTATGAGCTTCTATAGCCTCCATGAGTCTCTCCACAAGGAGATCACCAAGATTCAGTCCCGCTTCTACTGGGTTGGCGAGCATGATAAGCAGAAGTACCACATGGTCAGCTGGCCTGACATCTGCAAGCCCAGGGAGCAAGGTGGCCTTGGCATCATGTGCTCCAAGAGGATGAATATAGCCCTTCTCTCCCGCTGGCTCTGGCGCATCGCCCAGGGTCAAGGTGGCCTCTGGCTCGACATTATCCAGAATAAATACCTGCGGGGCCAGCCACTTGCCTTCTGCCAGAAATCGGGCGGCTCCCAGTTCTGGCAGTCTATTGTTCAGCTTCTCCCGATGCTTCGCGTTGGGACCTCCATCTCGGTGGGGTCCGGCTGTTGGGGAACGTAGTAATTTCAAAAAAATTCCTACGCACACACAAGATCATGGTGATGCATAGCAACGAGAGGGAAGAGTGTTGTCTACATACCCTTGTAGACCGTAAGCGGAAGCGTTAGCACAACGCGGTTGATGTAGTCGTACGTCTTCACGGCCCGACCAATCAAGCACCGAAACTACGGCACCTCCGAGTTCTAGCACACGTTCAGCTGGATGACGTCCCTCGAACTCCGATCCAGCCGAGTGTCGAGGGAGAGTTCCGTCAGCACGACGGCGTGGTGACAATCTTGATGTTCTACCGTCGCAGGGCTTCGCCTAAGCACCGCTACAATATTATCAAGGTGGACTATGGTGGAGGGGGGCACCGCACACGGCTAAGAGATCCAAGGGATCAATTGTTGTGTCTTTGGTGCTAGCCCTGCACCTCTATTTATATGTTGAGCCCCGGGGTCGAAACTTGGAGCAAAAGCCTCCTCAAAGTCGGTTTTGCCCGAAAGACAAGAGTCCCACTCGGACTCCAGGACCAAACGCCACAATCCTTGGCATCTGACCCAGACGCCATGGGCCTCGGCGTCTGGCCCAGGGCCAGACGCCAGGGTCTCCGGCCAGGCCCGGCCCTGAGGGGGGGGGGGCGAACGGGGCTGCCGCCTCGGGCCCCCAGGTGCCAAGGGGCCCCAAATTCTGCCGTTAATTGTCCTAGCGCCCAGGCCTAGAATCCCGATTTGTCTATTTACTCCAACTCGAGAAAATGGGCGTCCCGCAATGTTTTCCCGATTTCCCGGCTTTCCTCCGTGCCAGCTACTATTTGAGGGCCTTGCCATTGATCAATACTAGAAGTTATTGCATGTAATTAATTAGGCGTAGTTATGAAAATATCTGCTCTTAATTTCCTTCCTTCTTTTGCTAGATCTTAGTTTCCTTCCTTAATCCACAAGCCAAAAACTATGCGTCCAATTTGTGAGAAATATAGGAGACAACGACTATACTACACGCGGATGAAAATAGATCAAAGATGCCGATGCTTGATATCCATCTACTATGCGTGCGTGGTGCCGCCTCGAGTCAGAGGAGGGCTGGACTGCCGGAGATATCCGGTCGCTGCTTCCCATGAGACCACACCGACTCGCTCGGAGGCGAGATTATACTTTTAGGGCATGATTATAGAAGATAAGGTATGTTTTTAATAATTTTTTGTTGTCTAACTTTTATTTGTATAGGTAGTCTACATGGGCTATGAAAATTTTCCATCATGGTGATTAAAATTTATAAATGATCATCAACACGGCCTGCGTTGTTTGTAACTGGGCACCAATAATCAGACGTATGAGTATTGGTATTGGGTATATATTATTGGCGCTATCAAATTTATGTTTGGGGACTTGCGGGTAATCGACATGGATGAACGAAGTAATGGTAAATCCATAAGGTAGGGGCTATAGCCTATACATAGTACAATGATGACATCTAAATGGATGATGTGAGTCATCATGGGCATTTAAATCATCTGTGAGTCTTGACAAGGTACGAGATTTTACTATTGATGATTATGAACAAAGAAATCAGGGTAAAGAAGAGACTTTGAAAGAGAATTATCGCATTTCCTTCGACAAGCGATTCAACATACTTTTTGCGATAATTATTTATGTTTATGTAAAATAAGGGCCCCTAGGTTTAGTCTCGCCCCAGGCCCCCGAAATCTCAGGACCGGCCCTGTCTCCGGCGTTTGGCCCCCTGGCCTCCGCAAAACTTCTTTTGCACTGACCCAAAGCCTCATGGGCTTGACCCCTTGGCCTAACCATATCATCCAATATATGAATCTTTACGTCTCGACCATTTCGAGACTCCTCGTCATGTCTCCGATCTCATCCGGGACTCCGAACTCCTTCGGTACATCAAAACATGTAAACTCATAATATAACTGTCATCGAAACCTTAAGCGTGCGGACCCTACGGGTTCGAGAACAGTGTAGACATGACCGAAACACGTTTCCGGTCAATAACCAATAGCGGGACCTGGATGCCCATATTGGCTCCCACATATTCTACGAAGATCTTTATCGGTCAAACCGCATAACAACATACGTTGTTCCCTTTGTCATCGGTATGTTACTTACCCGAGATTCGATCGTCGGTATCCAATACCTAGTTCAATCTCGTTACCGGCAAGTCTGTTTACTCGTTACGTAATGCATCATTCCGTAACTAACTCATTAGCTACATTGCTTGCAAGGCTTATAGTGATGTGCATTACCGAGAGGGCCCAGAGATACCTCTCGGACAATCGGAGTGACAAAACCTAATCTCGAAATACGCCAACCCAACATGTACCTTTGGAGACACCTGTAGAGCTCCTTTATAATCACCCAGTTACGTTGTGACGTTTGGTAGCACACAAAGTGTTCCTCCGGTAAACGGGAGTTGCATAATCTCATAGTTACAGGAACATGTATAAGTCATGAAGAAAGCAATAGCAACAAACTAAACGATCAAGTGCTAGGCTAACGGAATAGGTCATGTCAATCACATCATTCTCCTAATGATGTGATCCCATTAATCAAATAATAACACATGTCTATGGTTAGGAAACATAACCATCTTTGATTAATGAGCTAGTCAAGTAGAGGCATACTAGTGACGCTCTGTTTGTCTATGTATTCACACATGTATTATGTTTCCGGTTAATACAATTCTAGCATGAATAATAAACATTTATCATGATATAAGGAAATAAATAATAACTTTATTATTGCCTCTAGGGCATATTTCCTTCAGTCTCCCACTTGCACTAGAGTCAATAATCTAGTTCACATCGCCATGTGATTTAACATTAATAGTTCACATCTTTATGTGGTTAATACCCATAGTTCACATCGACATGTGACCAACACCCAAAGGGTTTACTAGAGTCAGTAATCTAGTTCACATCGCTATGTGATTAACACCCAAAGAGTACTAAGGTGTGATCATGTTTTTCTTGTGAGAGAAGCTTAGTCAACGGGTCTGTCATATTCAGAGCCGTATGTATTTTCAAATATTCTATGTCTTCAATGTTCTGCATGGAGCTACTCTAGCTAATTGCTCCCACTTTCAATATGTATCCAGATTGAAACTTAGAGTCATCTGGATCAGTGTAAAAGCTTGCACCGATGTAACTCTTTACGACGGGCTCTTTTATCACCTCCATAATCGAGAAATATTTCCTTAGTCCTCACTAAGGATATTCTTGACCAATGTCTAGTGATCTACTCCTAGATCACTATTGTACTCCCTTGCCAAATTCAAAGCAAGGTATATAATAGGTATGGTACATAGAATAGCATACTTTATAGAACCTATGGCTGATGCATAGGGAATGACTTTCATTCTCTTTCTATCTTCTGCCGTGGTCGGGTTTTGAGTCTCACTCAATCTCACACCTTGTAACACAGGCAAGAACTCTTTCTTTGACTGTTCCATTTTGAACTACTTCAAAATCTTGTCAAGGTATGTATTCATTGAAAAACTTATCAAGCGTCTTGATCTATCTCTATAGATCTTGATGCTCAATATGTAAGTAGCTTTGCCGAGGTCTTTCTTTGAAAAAAATCCTTTCAAACACTTCTTTATGCTTTGCGGAATAATTCTACATTATTTCCGATCAACAATATGTCATTCACATATACTTATCAGAAATGTTGTAGTGCTCCCACTCACTTTCTTGTAAATACAGGCTTCACCGCAAGTCTGTATAAAACTGTATTCTTTGATCAACTTATCAAAGCGTATATTCCAACTCCGAGATGCTTGCACCAGTCCATAGATGGATTGCTGGAGCTTGCATATTTTGTTAGCACATTTAGGATTGACAAAACCTTCTAGTTGCATCATATACAACTCTTCTTTTAAGAAAACCATTAAGGAATGCAGTTTTGACATCCATTTGCCAAATTTCATAAAATGTGGCAATTGCTAACATTATTCGGACAGACTTAAGCATCGCTACAGTTGAGAAAATCTCATTGTAGTCAACACCTTGAACTTCTCGAAAACCTTTTTGCGATAAGTCGAGCTTTGTAGATAGTGACACTACTATCAACGTCCGTCTTCCTCTTGAAGATCCATTTATTTTCTATGGCTTGCCGATCATCGGGCAAGTCCACCAAAGTCCATACTTTGTTCTCATACATGGATCCTATCTCAGATTTCATGGCCTCCAGCCATTTCGCGGAATCTGGGCTCATCATCGCTTCCTCATAGTTCATAGGTTTATCATGGTCTAGTAACATGACTTTCAGAACAGGATTACCGTACCACTCTGGTGCGGACCGTACTCTGGAAGACCTACGAGGTTCTATAGTAACTTGATCTGAAGTTTCATGATCATCATCATTAGCTTCCTCACTAATTGGTGTAGGAATCACTGGAACTGATTTCAGCGATGAACTATTTTCCAATTCAGGAGAAGGTACAATTACCTTATCAAGTTCTACTTTCCTCCCACTCACTTCTTTCGAGAGAAACTCCTTCTCTAGAAAGGATCCATTCTTAGCAACAAATGTTTTGCCTTTGGACCTGTGATAGAAGGAGTACCCAACAGTTTCCTTTGGGTATTCTATGAAGACGCACTTCTCCGATTTGGGTTTGAGCTTATCAGGTTGAAAACCTTTTTCATATAAGCATCGCAACTCCAAACTTTAAGAAATGATAGTTTAGGTTGACTGCTAAACCATAGTTCATACAATGTCGTCTCAACGGATTTAGATGGTGCCCTATTAAACGTGAATGCAGTTGTCTCTAATGCATAACCCCAAAACAATAGTGGTAAACTGATAAGAGACATCATAGATCGCACCATATCCAATAAAGTGCGGTTACGATGTTCGG
The DNA here is from genome assembly GCF_002162155.2 of Triticum dicoccoides. Lineage (NCBI taxonomy): Eukaryota > Viridiplantae > Streptophyta > Magnoliopsida > Poales > Poaceae > Triticum > Triticum dicoccoides. Next base: position 10,192 of record NW_021261124.1, read on the forward strand.
ACACACCATAACGTTGTGGTGTTCCAGGTGGCGTGAGCTGTGAAACTATTCCACATTGTTTTAATTGAAGACCAAACTCGTAACTCAAATATTCGTCTCCGCGATCAGATCGCAGAAATTTCATTTTCTTGTTACGATGATTTTTCCACTTCACTCTGAAATTCTTTGAACCTTTCAACTATTTCAAACTTATGTTTCATCAAGTAGATATACCCATATCTGCTCAAATCATCTTGTGAAGGTCAGAAAATAACGATACTTGCCACGAGCATCAACACTCATTGGATCGTATACATCGGTATGTATTATTTCCAATAAGTCAGTAGCTCGTTCCATTGTTCCGGAGAACTG
>NW_021261124.1:10910-11487 GCF_002162155.2 Triticum dicoccoides
GTTTTAGTCATCTTGCCCAAAAGGCACGGTTCGCAAGCATCAAATGATTCATAACCAAGTGATTCCAAAAAGCCATCTTTATGGAGTTTCTTCATGCGCTTTACACCGATATGACCCAAACGGCAGTGCCACAAATAAGTTGCACTATCATTATTAACTTTGCATCTTTTGGCATCAATATTATGAATATGTGTATCACTACGATTGAGATCCAACAAACTATGTTCATTGGGTGTATGACCATCGAAGGTTTTATTCATGTAAACAGAATAACAATTATTCTCTAACTTTAAATGAATAACCGTATCGCAATAAACATGATCAAATCATATTCATGCTCAACGCAAACGCCAAATAACATTTATTTAGGTTTAACACACTAATCCCGAAAGTATAGGGAGTGTATGATGATGATCATATCAATCTTGGAAGTACTTCCAACACTCATCGTCACTTCCCCTTCAACTAGTCTCTATTTATTCTGTAACTCCTGTTTCGAGTTACTAATCTTAGCAACCGAACAAGTATCAAATACTCAGGGGCTACTATAAACACTAGTAAGGCACACATCAATAAC
>NW_021261124.1:13593-18193 GCF_002162155.2 Triticum dicoccoides
GCCCCGTCCCCGTCTTCAACGTCGTCGATCACCCGCACCGATCTCATCGCCGGCACCACCTTGGTGAGCCTCTTGTTCTTATCTTCTTTCTGAAAGGAAAAATATTCTTATTTGTATGTTTAGATAGATATATACTTGTATAATTTTCTTACTTTTATTATTGCATCTTATATAGTGCGATGGTTTTGGTATCCGCCCCCGTCGGCCCTCGTCCTGTCTATGATTCGGATGTGGTATATATTATCTTTTCATAACTATTGGTTCATTTATTGTTTATGACAATTATGCCGACCAACGTGACATAGATTTTATTCATCTAGGAGGTTGTTGAACCAGAAATTCCAACCGACCCTATTGTCGAGAGGTTAAATTTAGTTGAAGAAGAAAACAATTTGTTAAAGGAAAAAATTAGAAAAATTGAGGAGGAGAATATGATATTGGAGTTGCATGTTGCGGATGTCGTCGATGATCACAAGATCAAGATGGATGCAATGCGCTTGAAGATTAGAAAGACTAGAAAATATGCCATTCATACCGAGGCTTGGTATCATTATGCCGTTGGATCAGTTGTTACATTGGTTGCGATTATGATCGCATTTGTTTTCGCATTGAGATGTTTTACATAGTTTCAGTGTATGGTTTAATTAATTTAGATGCTCTGCAGAGCTATATGTTGTTAGATGAGAACTATGTATGTACTTTGGTTTTAATGTGATGATGAACTTCTATTAATTTGGTCACTTAATTATCTATTCATGATGTTCTGTAATGATTTTTGACACAGTTAATTATATATAATGCACACAGATGAACCGGCAATGGATGTATGGTTCAAGACACACCTCCGAGTACATTAAGGGCGTGCATAATTTTCTCGAAGTGGCTGAGGCAAACAAGCAGAATGGTTTTATGTGTTGTCCATGCCCTATATGTGGGAATACGAAGTCTTACTCTGACCGGAAAATCCTCCACACCCACCTGCTTTACAAGGGTTTCATGCCACACTATAATGTTTGGACGAGGCACGGAGAAATAGGGGTTATGATGGAAGACGGCGAAGAAGAAGAGTACGATGACAACTATGTGCCCCCTGAATACGGTGATGCTCCAGATGATCAAGAGGAACCAGACGATGTGCACGATGATGCTGCAACGGGCGAAGCTGCTGAAGATCAAGAGGAACCAGACGAAAAGCCCGATGATGATGATCTCCGTCGGTTCATTGTCGATGCAAGGACGCAATGCGAAAGTCAAAAGGAGAAGCTGAAGTTCAATCGCATGCTAAAGGACCACAAAAAAGGGTTGTACCCCAATTGCGATGATGGCAACACAAAGCTCGGTACCGTACTGGAATTGCTGCAATGGAAGGCAGAGAATGCTGTGCCTGACAAAGGATTTGAGAAGCTACTTAAAATATTGAAGAAGAAGCTTCCAAAGGATAACGAATTGCCCGACAGTACATACGCAGCAAAGAAGGTCGTATGCCCTCTAGGATTGGAGGTGCACAAGATACATGCATGCCCTAATGACTGCATCCTCTACCGCGGTGCATACAAGGATCTGAACGCATGCCCGGTATGCGGTGCATTACGATATAAGATCAGACGAGATGACCCTGGTGATGTTGACAGCGAGCCCTCCAGGAAGAGGGTTCCTGCGAAGGTGATGTGGTATGCTCCTATAATACCACGGTTGAAACGTCTGTTCAGAAACGCAGAGCATGCCAAGTTGATGCGATGGCACAGTGAGGACCGTAAGAAAGACGAGAAGTTGAGAGCACCCGCTGACGGGTCGCAGTGGAGAAAAAACGAGAGAAAGTACTAGGATGAGTTTGCAAGTGAGCCAAGGAACGTATGGTTTGCTTTAAGCGCGGATGGCATTAATCCTTTCGGGGAGCAGAGCAGCAATCACAGCACCTGGCCCGTGACTCTATGTATGTATAACCTTCCTCCTTGGATGTGCATGAAGCGGAAGTTCATTATGATGCCAGTTCTCATCCAAGGCCCTAAGCAACCCGGCAATGACATTGATGTGTACCTAAGGCCATTAGTTGAAGAACTTTTACAGCTGTGGAATGGAAACGGTGTACGTATGTGGGATGAGCACAAACATGAGGAATTTAACCTAAAGGCGTTGCTGTTCGTGACCATCAATGATTGGCCCGCTCTCAGTAACCTTTCAGGACAGACAAACAAGGGATACCACGCATGCACGCACTGTTTACTTGACACCGATAGTATATACCTGGCAAGCTGCAGGAAGAATGTGTACCTGGGCCATCGTCGATTTCTTCCGACCAACCATCAATGTCGAAAGAAAGGCAAGCATTTCAAAGGCGAGGCAGATCATCGGAAGAAGCCCGCCATGCGTACAGGTGATCACGTACTTGCTATGGTCAATGATTTACACGTAATCTTTGGAAAGGGTCCCGGCGGACTAGCTGTTCCGAGTGACGCTGGGGGACACGCACCCATGTGGAAGAAGAAATCTATATTTTGGGACCTACCCTACTGGAAAGACCTAGAGGTCCGCTCTTTGATCGACGTGATGCACGTGACGAAGAACCTTTGCGTGAACCTGCTAGGCTTCTTGGGCGTGTATGGGAAGACAAAAGATATAGCTGAGGCACGGGAGGACCTGCAACGTTTGCACGAAAAAGACGGCATGCCTCCAAAGCAGTATGAAGGTCCTGCCAGCTATGCTCTTACGAAAGAAGAGAAGGAAATCTTCTTTGAATGCCTGCTTAGTATGAAGGTCCCGACTGGCTTCTCGTTGAATATAAAAGGAATAATAAATATGGCAGAGAAAAAGTTTCAGAACCTAAAGTCTCATGACTGCCACGTGATTATGACGCAACTGCTTCCGGTTGCATTGAGGGGGCTTCTACCGAAAAACGTCCGATTAGCCATTGTGAAGCTATGTGCATCCCTCAATGCAATATCTCAGAAGGTGATCGATCCAGAAATCATACCAAGGCTAAGGAGTGATGTGGTGCAATGTCTTGTCAGTTTCGAGCTGGTGTTCCCACCATCCTTCTTCAATATCATGACGCACGTCCTAGTTCATCTAGTTGACGAGATTGTCATTCTGGGCCCCGTATTTCTACACAATATGTACCCCTTTGAGAGGTTCATGGGAGTCCTAAAGAAATATGTCCGTAACCGCGCTAGGCCAGAAGGAAGCATCTCCATGGGCCATCAAACAGAGGATGTCATCGGGTTTTGTGTTGACTTCATTCCTGGCCTTAAGAAGATAGGTCTCCCTAAATCGCGGTATGAGGGGAGACTGACTGGAAAAGGCACGCTTGGAAAGGACTCAATAATATGCAGGGACGGATATTCTTGGTCTCAAGCCCACTACACAGTTCTACAGAACTCTACCTTGGTGACCCCGTATGTCGATGAACACAAGAACAGTCTGCGCTTCAAACACCCGGAGCAGTGCACCGACTGGATTACATGTGAACACATCAGGACTTTCAGCAGTTGGTTGGAAGCACGTACCAGAGGTGACAACACTGTTTGTGATGAGCTGTACTTGTTATCCAGGGGACCCTCTTTGACTGTATTGATTTGGAAAGGATACGAGATAAATGGGAATACATTTTACACGATTGACCAAGATCAAAAGAGCACCAACCAAAACAGCGGTGTCCGCTTTGATGCAACAACCGAGAGGGGAAAGGACACATATTATGGTTACATAGTGGACATATGGGAACTTGACTACGGACATGATTTTAAGGTCCCTTTGTTTAAGTGCAAATGGGTCAATCTGTCAGGAGGCGGGGTACAGGTAGACCCACAGTATGGAATGACAACAGTGGATCTGAAAAATCTTGGGTACACTGACGAACCGTTCGTCCTAGCCAATGATGTGGCACAGGTTATCTATGTGAAGGACATGTCCAGTAGACCGACAAAGAGAAAAGATAAGGAAGCAAATACATCATACGATGAGCCAAAGCGCCACATAGTTCTTTCAGGAAAAAGGGACATCGTGGGAGTGGAGGACAAGACAGACATGTCTGAAGATTATGAAAAGTTTCATGAAATTCCTCCCTTTAAAGTCAAGGCTGAGCCCAGCATCCTGATAAACGATGAAGATTATCCATGGTTACGGCGCAATAAGCAAATGACACAAGCGAAGAAAAAGTGAAGACTTTCTCCCGCAACTATTATGATGATACCATGCCAACTTTGTAACTCACGAGTATGATACCATTGTTCGTTTTGTACATGCACATGCTATGTGTGGGTCAACTTATGATACCATGCCAACTTTCAACTTTTTCAGAGTTCATTTGAAATGATTTAATGTCTTATGGTTCGGCCCTCGTAATAATTAAAAATAGCAACAATAAGTATTTTCAAATTTGAAAAGTAATGGCACTAACAGAAAGTTTATAATTTTCCTAAAACTAAAAGCAAAAAGAATTAAAAAATAAAGCAAAAAACAAAAGAAAATAAATAATGCAGAAAACAAAACAAAAAAACAACAATAAGTATTTTGTTGTAAGTAGAAACAAAATAAAATAAATAAAGCAAGAAAGAAAACAAAAAAAAAGTGTTTTCAAATTTGAAAAGTAACGGCACTAACA
>NW_021261124.1:18203-18853 GCF_002162155.2 Triticum dicoccoides
TTTTCCTAAAACTAAAAGCAAAAAGAATTAAAAAATAAAGCAAAAAACAAAAGAAAATAAATAATGCAGAAAACAAAACAAAAAAACAACAATAAGAATTTTGTTGTAAGTAGAAACAAAATAAAATAAATAAAGCAAGAAAGAAAACAAAAAAAGTGTTTTCAAATTTGAAAAGTAATGGCACTAACAGAAAGTTTATAATTTTCCTAAAACTAAAAGCAAAAAGAATTAAAAAATAAAGCAAAAAACAAAAGAAAATAAATAATGCAGAAAACAAAACAAAAAAATGGAAAAAAATAAAAATAGCAACAACAAGTAAAGAAACAAAAAACAAAAAAAGTGCCCCCTACTGGGCCACCCACAGCCTGAATACGACTTGAATCCCTAATTTGGGCCAGGATTCAGGCCCGCAGAAGGCCCAGAAGGCCCATCGGGCAAAGCAGTAGCAAGTAGGCCCACAAGCCTGCAGTAGAGAGGAGTTCAAGAGGGGAGCGGCAGTGGGGCTTATAAACCACTGCGCTCCCCTCTCAACTAGCGAGGTGGTTCTAAACTTTGGCCCCGATGCGGGCAGCACAGGGGCCTTTGGTCCCGGTTGGTGGCACCAACCGGGACTAAAGGGGGGGGGCTTTAGTCCCGGTTGGTGCCACCAA
>NW_021261124.1:19842-23020 GCF_002162155.2 Triticum dicoccoides
GCCGCCGCTGTGAGCCGCCGCGCCGCACCGGCTCTATTTTTTTCATTTTTATAACTTTATTTTTTTGTTCAATGTATATATATATGTGTATGTATGTGGCTATATATATATATATATATGTGCAGCTCTGTTTTTTTTCATTTTTATTAGTTTAGTTTTTTTGTTTATATATATATATAATGTATATGTGTATGTATGTGGCTATGTGTATGTAATGTTTAAAAATTGTTCAGATTATGTTTTTGTTGATATATGTATTTATTGTTCATATGTGTATTAATGTTTTCATATATGCAAAAGATAGATTTTTAGAAAAGTTAGGTTTTTTTCTGTTCATAGATTTTTTTTGTTGATATTAATTATTGTAGAATATGCAAATGTTTGTATATTCATATGAACAATGCATTAGGCAAAACCTTTGTTTTTTTTCGAAATTTTCTATTTGAACATTTTTTTTAAAACAAGCAATACTAAAAGAATGAGAGGAAAACGGAAAATAAGAAGAGGAAGAAAGGAGAAAAAGAGGAGAGGAAGAAGAGGAGAAATAAATAAGAAGAGGAAAAAGAAGAAAAAGAAGAGGAGAAGAAGAAAGGAATAGAGGAGAAAGAAGAAATTCTATTTTTTCTTCTTCTCCTCTAATCCTTTCTTCTTCTCCTCTTTTTCTTCTTCTTCCTTCTTCCTTCTTCCTCTTTTCTTCCTTTTCCTTAATTATTTTCCTTTCTCGAGGGAGAAGAAGAAAAAGAAGAGGAGAAGAAGAAAGAAAGGAAAGGAGAAAGAAGAAACTTCAACACGAGGGGGTGTTACCGATACCCCCTCCCCGGTAACATTATTTTCCCATGTATATGTATGTCGCGTCGTTGTCGATATAACCCCCTCTAGATACAACTGCAGCACCCCCCTCGGCCCTCTCGCTCGACCAAAACTCTCGAGGACACCCAAACCCTAGAGAGAAAACGATGTTGCAGGTCTCCTACGTACCCCCTCCCGCCGCGCCCCTACCCGACAAATTAACTCCCTCGAGGCCACCCAAATTTATCAAGTTAAAAGAGCGTTATCGTCGAGGCCACCCCAAACCCTTGAAGCTTTGTGTCGAGGCGACCCCAAACCCTAGAGAAGCAGCGTCGAGGCCACTAACATGATTCCTTATTGTGATTAGCTAGCTAGTTCTACGTTTGCCACTATGTACCATGTTTGAATAATAATTGACATGTTGTCAATATTTGCAGAAACTATGGAGCACTCCCGAGACGAAAAAACAGAAGCGGTGTTGGGGGAAATAATCGCAAATGGAAGTGATGATGTTGCATCATTTCTCATCGACACCGTTGGTCAGCTGGATGAAGAAGAGGGCTATTATTATGATGGCTTCGACCCATTAATGCCGGTACAAGAGGAGGACTATGTTCATGATGGCTCCGGTGACACAATGGAGGTACAAGACGAAGGAGACCATGCTGACTGCTCCGGTCACCAAACCGAGTCCGGCCAGGTGTATATATATTAGTTAAGCCCGTGCTGACAAGTTAATTGATGCATCCATTGTTTTGGTATATGTACACATATTAATTACTGTCGTCTTTCTTCCTTATAATTTCTAGCCCTCCGGATCGAGCACAACTTCGGTAAGGAGACGAGGCCCGAAGAAAAAGTTGAGCTCGGATGAAAAGTTTGAGATCATAGAAATCGCGCCCGACGGCGAACCGATTGAACCCATCCGGACAAAGAAGGCATTTTCTGCTTAGTGCGGGGTTCTTGTTAGGGACAGGATCCCGATCAGCATCCAGCAATGGTATAAGCCTGCTAAGGATGAAGACGCTGAGGTGTCTTATGTCAATGATATGCAGAAAGAAGATCTTTGGACTGAGATGAAGGCAAATTTCACCCTACCGCCAGAGGAGGATCCGGAGAAGCCAGTTAAAGAGCAATTAATCAAGTCTTGTGCTCTTAAGAAGATGGCAGGCCTAATGAGGAGGTGGAGGAAAGAGCTGAACCAGTTTGTCAAGAAAAAAGAGACACCAGAATTCATTGGCAAATATGAGAAGATCAAAGATCATTGGCCCGCATTTGTGGCCCACAAGACATCGGAAAAGAGTAAGAAGATGTCGGAGACAAACAAGAAAAATGCTGCGAAGAAGAAGCTTCAGCATCGCACGGGGTCAGGTGGCTACCTCAAAGCCTGGCCTAAGTGGTCCAAGGCTGAGCATGATCTGCTTGAAAAAGGGATCGAACCAGAGACAATGCGCTGGCCAGACCGTTGCCGGACTTGGTTCTTCGGGGCTGGCGGAACCTTGGACCCTGTAACAGGGCAGTGTCAGTGGACGGACGAGCAAATGCAAACACCAGTCAAGAACCTTCGACACTATATCGATGCAGCGCAGCGAGGGACGTTCCTTCCAAACAGGGAGAAGGACGAGCTCACAATGGCCCTTGGGAATCCCGAGCACCCTGAACGGACACGAGGCACGCCAGGCTCCCTTCCGTGGAAGGTTGGTTTTCCGGACACAGGGGGTTACAAAACCCACGAGAGGAGGAAGAAACTGGAGCAGGACTAAATGCAGGCGCTGCTTGGAAGGGTAATGGGGCTAGAGGATCGAGAAGAGGAACGAGAAGCAGCAGATCGCAACAAACGACATGCTGAAGCTTCCCCCGAAGCTACCCCGCCATCTCAGCGGAGAAGCAGCGCTGCTTCCACCGAGCTGCTTCAGCCGGAGCATGTCTTGACGGCTCCTGCCAGCTATCCCGTGGATGGTATCACGGAGTCTCAAAATTGCCACATTATGGCGTGATGCATGAATTTGAAGGTCAAGGCGGCTGTTGGCCAAGTTTATCCTAGTGGACCCGGCACAACTTATCACTGCCAGCCGATTCCAGAAGGATTTGCTAAGGTGATGGTGGATGAAATAACGGAGGGATTTGAGGACCTCGCGCTTGAGCACCCTACCGGTGAAGGGGAGACTAGGCTGGGTTCTGCTCTGAAGACTCCATGCCTATGGCGGAAGGAGCTCATCGACCTTTTGAACTGGACGCCTCCGCCTCCTCCTCCTCCTCCGGCGAGTCAGGGCACTCCGCCTCCTCCACCGCCTCCTCCTCCGGCGAGTGACGATCAGGGCACGCGTGGCGGCACTCCGCCTCCTCCACCGCCTCCTCCTCCGGCGAGTGACGATCAGGGCACGCGTGG
>NW_021261124.1:23030-26495 GCF_002162155.2 Triticum dicoccoides
GGACTGCCGAAGGAGCTGCGATATACATACCCGAAAGTAAGTACTACTTGCTAGCTAGTTGTGTGCATCTCCCGTTGATTTTATAGCTATACTTTCATCAATGCCATTTATAATGCTTCATTATCAGTTTGATTGATCTCTATTTCTCGTAAAGTGCTTGTGGCAGGAGGAAGGGAATGATTACTGTGGATACTACGTGTGCGATTTCATCCACAACGCGACTTTGAAAAACAAGCGGGGCTACTCTAGAAGACAATATGAAGTGCGTAAGCAATATTCACAATTTCATTTTATTACACCATCATTTCTGTTGAGTTTCATTCATATATATGTATTAATTAACCCCCTTCTTCAAATTAATTAGACATGGCAGATGCGGGATGAACTCATAGAACCAGATCGCATGAAAGCAATTCAAGAGGAATTGGCGGGATTCTTTCTTGAACACGTCATCAGTAAAGCCGGAGAATACCATGTGGAACTTCAATTCAAATGCTAGTGGTTTGTAATTAAGAGATCTTATACATGTATGTAGCCAGTAAAAAACTTGTTGTTCGACCAATCTCTTGGAGAAGGAGAGGTCGATCGATCTTCTCTCGGTATGCATGACGAACTTCTGTACTGAATGGTTCTCTCGATCACTTATGTATATATACTACGTAGCGTCGACCAAGCACGGACATAAGAGAGGACACTTCTCTCTATTAATTAGCTAGCTAACACAATATATGAAACACCTAAATTAAACCCCCAACCCCCCTCCTTTCAAAAAAAAAACCAGCCACTGGAATGCAGACGCGTGGATGCCTATTGGTCCCGGTTGGAGCCACCAACTGGGACCAAAGGCCCCCTGACTGGGCTTGGCGCACAGGGCCACGTGGAGGCTCATTGGTCCCGGTTCGTGTTTGAACCGGGACTAATGGGTGGAGGCATTAGTAACGACCCATTAGTCCCGGTTCATGAACCGGGACTAAAGGCCCTTACGAACCGGGTCTAATGGGTGGTTTTCTACTAGTGTGTGGTCGTCAACAAAAAATAAAATTATACACTTATATATATTGTATCAGTTATTGATATAAAATACACATACATATACAAATTCATCCACATGCGCTGCCGCGTAAACGAACAAGAAGAAACACAACGACAAAAAAAAAGTCTTTTTCATACATAGTCAGCACACACAAACACAACATCAAAACCTAGCTATTGTCCACGCACAGCCTTTTGCACCCAGTAGAAAAACAGTGCCCCAACTGACTGTTACTGCGTCTGCGACTGCGTCCGCGATTGCGACAGGGAAGTGAGCCCGAGGTCCGCAATCAGTTCACGTAACTCAAGAGGCATGTCTTCATAACACAACATGTTCAAAGGATTGAACAACAGCTGGAACATGTACTCCGCCTTCCAATCTTCAGCAGCAGGCTGAAAAAAAGAAAACAAATGCAAAAAGTGATTATAAAAAAAAGGTTGTCATAAAGAACAAAAAAGTAAAAAAGAAAACAGAGAAGCAGTTACGTCGGATTTCAAAATTTTCTCAACTAGACGTTGGCCGTCATACAACTGCGCCATCCTCAGAACATAGATTCCATACTCATTTGCTCCCTGCGCTGGCACGACCGGGTAAGATGGCTTCTCTGCCAATTTAACCCAGTCAGGAAGGTTCCTCGATTTATACATTTTTTCACCATAAATCGCCTTCAGCAGCTGAGTCATCCTCCTCATCTGGCAAAAAAAAAGAAGCACAAGGTAAGAATAACACACATCACGGATCAAAAAGTTGATATTCAAACGAACCCAAAAAAAAAGTTGTTCTCAAACATCTAAACAATCTCTCTTTTAAGTGCACGTGAGAAAAATGCAGTTTTGTCGCGCATATGTTGAAGTTCACTGCATAAACAATTGCAGTTTATAAAAAAATACAGTGGGAGAAACACAAAGAAAGCTTTACGGTTGGCAAAGAAAAAATAACATACCACTTTAGTGCAATCTGTGTGGTAGTCAGTCCTGCGCCACCTTGTCGTGACATCAGGATGGCCAGTGTACTTCCTACTGTCGTGGATATCAAGGGTCTGGCGATGCTGGTTCATCTTGTATAAGGAATAATGACCATCCTTGAATCGCGGCATCATAATCTGTTCGCATAAAAAAATGAAATCAAAAGTTCTTTCGACACGTACCACCAGGACCACTGTTCCAAAAATAACTATAAAAAGAAATGCAACAAACCAGGAAAAATAAATGACAAAAAACAATGAATTTACCAGTTTTGCATCCAACAGGTTTGCGCCGTCGTTCACAAAAAATTTGAACTGATTAACTGCATCTTCTAAAACAAAAGAGCTATGCACAACTGGCAACACAGGATTTCCGTCATTATCTCTCGCCACAGAGGTTTCCATTTGAAGAACGTACTGTACACAAAAAAGAACAAAAATAAAAAGGACATGAAAAAAAAGAATAAACAATGCAAGCAGGCATGGACATGAAAAAGCCAGTGCGGTAGGAAAGAATGACAGCAAATGTTTACCGTGATAAATAAGGTGAAACTAGCAAACGTTCACCGGATTGATAAGCTAAACCCAATTCATGGTCTTGCTTCCAGTACTTGATAACAAAATCCATGATATACGAATCCATTAAAGCTCCTTTGCCAAATGTATCATAGATATAGTCGAAATTGTAAGTATCGACATCATCACCAAAAGGACCATGCACCATAAAGAACGCGTTCCTGCAGTAAACATACACAGATGGGATCAATAAAATTATAACTAAAAATCAAAACACACAAAAAGCATGAAAGGGCACACGCATCACATAAAAAACTTACTCGCGGTGTTTGGTTACAAAATCTTTGCTGAGAACAAGATCCTTTATTTTAATCGCCTCATCCATATATCTGAACCTCGGAGGCTTCAATTTCTCTATAGAGCATCTCAACTTAAAAGCCCTCTCACCTGCCCTCTTGTTCGAAAATACTTCAACCTCATCCAATTGAGGACGATTAATTCCTGCACTCCTAGTCCTAGTTACACGTGCACACGGTGTAACAAAATCATCATCATCAACATCATATACATCATGTGGAGAGCTAGGTCGAGAAACACTTCCACCATCAGGTCCAGACGCCACATTTGTGTTCAAACCAGAATTATCTGGAGAGATTTCAATGACACAATCCTCCATAACCACATCAGAACCCTGGGACTCAAACAGTGACGTACAGCCTTCATGAAGCCCCCAATCAAAACCTAAAAACATGGAGAAAAAACATGGAAGCACTCAGTACAAAACACAAGAACCTGAAAACATGTATAGATAAAAAATAGAATGCAGCCCACTGTTGTATACATCAATGCAGCCCACATATCTACAACAATGCAGCCCACATATAAAAATAACAATGCAACCCACTTCTCTACATCAATGCAGCCCACACTTGTATAAAACAATGCAGCCCAC
>NW_021261124.1:26956-46181 GCF_002162155.2 Triticum dicoccoides
TCTACATCAATGCAGCCCACACTTGTATAAAACAATGCGGCCCACATATAAAAATAACAATGCAGCCCACTTCTCTACATCAATGCAGCCCACACTTGTATAAAACAATGCAGCCCACATATAAATAACAATGCAGCCCACTTCTCTACGTCAATGCAGCCCACATATAAAAAATAACAATGCATCCCACTTCTCTACAGCAATGCAGCCCGCACTTGAATAAAGCAATGCAGCCCACATATAAAAATAACAATGCAGCCCACTTGCCCATAAAGAAGCGGAACCAAGCAGTAGTAAAAAATAAAATAAAGTGAGGATGAAGAAGTTCAGTAAAACAACCTTTATCTGCAAAAATTAGAAGTGATGTTAAATCAAGGCAAGACTTCCTCGATGTTAGCCAGCTATAGAGCATGGCCTTTCTGATGTAGCCAATGTGGTCCACCCCAAACTTAGCAACTCGAACACCATCCCATGTCTGCAAGAATTGAAACATATAGAATCCACAATCATGCCTGCAATAAAAAGAATAAAAAACATCAGTTTCACAAAAATTAAGTGAAAAAAGAAACTTGAATAGTATGACACAGAAGGGCTGTAAAGAACGCACCCATTTAGCTGCAATGGGACAATGACATGTTTCAACACAAATCCATCAAGTGTGGGAGGATTTAGGGGCTCATCAGAACTCAAGCTACCTTCTTTCCATGCACGCTTGATATTTTTAACCATCCTCTTAAAAACCCTGACCGCATCAGGGCTGCCAGGTTTGTTGAGTGAGTCAAGGAATTCAAACCGCCTTTCTTTCACATTTAACGCAACTACACAATAATGACCAACACCATCCCTCGTATCTGGCGGATCAAAAGTTGCAAAAAGGACCTGTTGGAAGCATGAAAAAATAAATAAAATTATTATAACAAGAAAAAACAGAACGATATAAAAATAAAACAGGCAAAATACACATAAAAAAGTCTCTCACCATATCCTTTTATCAACACGCTCCTCGACTTTTGAAGAGAACATCATTTTAACACTCCTGCCTACAGTACCACCATTCCAAATATTTGTCTGCCAAATCAAAACCAAAAATCAAATAAGCAAAACAAGTCATCGCACGAAATCAGAAAAGAAAATGAAAAAAATAAAACAAAAATTTCTGCATTCTTACACAAATATGGTACGGGAGAACCATTGTCGGAGATCTCTTAAACTTATCTACCAGCAAAGAAACCCCAAGATCTACAAGCCTTGTAGTGAGCATCCCTTTATCCCAAAAGGATTGACCAACTTCGCCAATGCTAATATCACCCATCTCAGTTTTAAAAGCAATCATGTCCCTGAATTTTTCATCAAAAACTCAAACATATGATACTAAAAAAAATAACAACAAATAAAAACGGGTAAATACAAAAATTAGATAATACATATGAACAAAACAATTTCTAAAAAACCATACTTCTTCTTCTTGTCCTTCCGAGCCCTTGTAACAGCAGCGTACAACTCATTGTATCTTTTCAGAAGAGCTGGATCAATGCTCGACGGTGTCACAACAGGGAGTTCATCATCTGATATAAAAAAGATGAAGTTCACTTATCCAAACAATGAAGTTTAAATATTAAGATAAGGGAATTCTGCTAGCTATTTTGAAAATCATAGACAAAAGATCAAAAGTTTCACTTATCATTTAACATCTAATACAGATACCATAGTAATTAAACAACATGAATGAGAAAAACATCAAACTGCATTGTTTAAAAAAAATCTCTTGCCTTCAGTGTGAGAGTCTTCAGGCTGCTGTTCTTCAGAAGTGAGCAAAATATTTTCTTGCATAGGTTGCGACGAATCCACCACAACCTCACTGGACTTTCCTTCTGCAGCAACATCAGCATTCTCTCGATTTACAACAGTCTGGTCAACAGCAGCTTCCTTAGATACTTCAACTACATGAGGCTCCACTGTCAATACTTCCAGAACATCATTGGACACTAGAGACACAGGGGAAGAAACAACACTAGCAGCAGGGGCAACATTCTCTAGTGGCTTTTCAATGCCAACATCAGAATCTTCATGCCGACTGGCGGGAACAGCATCATGGGATCCTTGAGCTACAGAAGGACCTGCACACTCAACGGCAACCGATATAGAAGCATCAACACTGGCACGGTCATCAACAGCACAACTGCCCTGATTCAGATCAACGTGGACTTCCACGTTTGGTTCTCCAACATGTGGAAAGTTTAAAAAACACCCAGTAACACAAAAATAAGCATGGGGATAACTAACACAACAACACACAGCATACTTATGTCAAAAAGACTACTGGCAACATACACATAACAACTACAGTCCACATATACAAAACAACACCAACACACGTGTGTCAAACACAACTACAACTGCAACCCATGTATACATAAAAAAAGAAATGCAGTTCGATTTGACAAATGCTGCAGTTCAGTTATGTTAAATACTGAAGGTCACTTATGTAAATAAGTATGGATCACGCATGCCAAAAAGAACTGCAGTTCACTTATGTCAAACAGTGAAGATCACACATGTAAAACTATTGCAGCTAACATACGCAAATGAAAATGCATATGGATGAACATAACAGCGTACATCAAGTTTATAACAGACAACAAAAAATTAGATTACAACCCACTAACAGAACAAGTAATACAACTATACCTTATCAGCTACAACATCAAGAGGGGACGTGCGCATCACCCAAGACCTCATCCTTCCCAGAGCCATCGTAAGTCTCTTTGTGCACATCATGAGCAGCGACACCAGTCTACAGCCATACAACAAACCAAAAAAAAGAGAAATAAGATGGTACCGACCGAAAAAGATAAAACTCCAACCATGCACAAGCAGTACACACTTCACAACAGAGAAGTACACAAGAAAAATATGGGAACCAAACAAATGTAAGTTCAAAGAAAAAGGAAAGCATGGCAGAACAGACATGGCAGGAATATTTATACCTGACCAACTCCATCGTCTCTAGTTCCATCGACACCAGAAGATTCCACTCCAGCCTATAACCAAAAAAAATAGTGAGGAGCAGTCAACATAATACACAAAAAAGAGGTCCAAAGCCACAAAAAACATAGAGCATACATTATCAGCACCAACGCCAGCGTCCTGACGGATCATTTCATCCATAATATGCCCAGCATCCTTCTCATACCGACCGCATTCTTCTTTTTGTGAATGTCTCAATTGAGCATACGAAGAACGAACATTTGTCACTGCAATCTGCAGGCTTTCAATCACACCACAATCAAAATTGTGAGCAGCAACAATATCTTCATCTCGTGGACCATGGCCAACAGGGAAAAAACCAGCAACTGTCCTCAACCTGTCACCAGAGGTTGGCAAATCTTCAGTCAGCTTCAAAACCTTCAGAAGAAGCTCATCAATCTCATCATGCTTTTTGCCGCCAACAAATGTCTGTTTATAAGAGCTTGTATTATCAAACATCTGTCGAGGCATGAAACCACGAGTATGCGGCACCTCATCATCACAACCAGGAAGCTGACTACAGATAGGCTCATAAAACCTATCATGAGTGCTAGGCCCCGCATCAGAGCTGCCGTGTACAACTGCAACAGGACGGTTGTACACAATATCACCTGACGCCTTCCACTGCAAAAAAAGAGAACACGCAAAGAGAAGTACACATGTGAGTACTAGAATAGTTCACATTTACAATGACTGCACATTTTTTTTAAAAAAAATCTGATATTAAAAAATCAGGTGCACTAACCGGCAGCTTCCCAAATTTGTAACTTTCCAAGTAAACCGTTCCCTTCACAAGCACATCCTCATTGTACAACTTCATCAGGTCCTTGGTCATCAGGTATGAGGCACGTGGTGTCAATGTGTGCATGACTGAAAATTTGCGAAGCTTCAGGGAGTCAAGATACATAATCAGGGGGACAATGGCACAACCCTCTGCACAATTCTGCTTGCTGCCTTCTGATTGCCACCTAACCACAGCTGCCTGCAACTCATCAACAACAAGCTGACAAAAGTCTATCTGAGCCATAGCCACATAATCCATGTCCTCTACCGTCGCAGCAACTCTACCCAAACGAACTGCAGGCCCCGGGCACATCAAATTCTGGTAAAGTATAAGGAAGAACACCTTCACAGCAAGGTCAACACTCACATAATCATCTTCCTCCACCAACACCTTCAACTTCTCAAGCAAGTCCTTGACACCTATACTTTTTGAACGGTCAAAGCCAAGCTCATCCTTGAGGGCAGTCAACGATTCATCATGACCGCTGGAAGCAGGCATGGGTGCAGTGTGACTTCCCATAGGTAAATCAAAAATGTGATGAACTGCATCACGATTGATTCAAAGAACCCTGCCATTCCCAAAGTCCATTAACATAGTGGCAGGGTCAATCACTCCCATCAAATAGCACATAAGAATGCGTGACACATTTTTCTTTACTGTCAGATCAAAGACAACACCAAATCCAGCATCCCTAACACGGCTGCAATGCGCCTCTTTCAACAAAGAAGCAGCCTTGCAAACAGTGGGAAGCGACAAACGCACGGTCTTGTTAAATCGAGAATCATCTCCCTCACCATCATCTTCAGTTGCATTGCTCTTACTAGACTTCTTCCTCTGTGTAAAGGGAAATGCAGTCCACATTAGAAGATTACGCATAAAAAAAAGAAAATACAAAAAGAATAACAAAATGAAGGAAACAAATGCAGTGCACTTCAACAAACCTTTGGAGCAGCATCCACCTCCTCGCCAGAATCACCACCAATATCTTCGTCGACATCATCATGGGCACGCTTGGGTACAGTCTTAGATGAACCACAGTCTTTGCGTCTAGAAGGATGAACACCCTTCACATAATCAGCAAGCACAAAGTCATCGTCATCAGAATTGGGACCTTCAGTGACATGTAGTCGTTTGCGCTGAGGATCATCACTTCCACCAACTTCAGCGGTTCTCTTGCCAAGATTCTTCTTCATTCCAGCAACATGTGGACTCCGCCGAGGTGTACCACCTTCCTCAGCAATAGTACTCAACCTCTTCTTCAACTTGCCAAATTTACCACGCTTGCCACCATCTGCAGATCTCCTATGCTTCTCCTTTTCAGCAAACTCTTTTGACTCAATTTCAAACCTCAACTTCTTCTTGCTTTGCTTCAACTAATATTGACGAACCTGTTCCGGGACCATCCAATCCTGTGTAACTTCCTCTGTACCATCAACAGACTGCGACTGTGTTTCAGACAAGACAGGACATCTCTGATCAAAGCTCACACCAACATTACCCTCTGCAAAATAATGGTCAATCAATTGAGTAACCTCCTCAAACCCAGGCGCCCCAGCATGGAAAACAGACACTGCGTCAAAATAAAGTTTGTCTATGCTCGTTAAAAATTGCACAAAAAGAACAAATGCAGTACAGTTAGACATATAAATGTAGTGCTCAACCATAAACTCAAATTAAAAAATAATGCATTGTACAAAAAACTTGAATAAAACGACAATGCAGTTCACAAGTACATACTCTGGAGTTCACATACAAAAATAAAATGCAGTGCTGCATATAGTAAAATCACGGATATTCGCAATAAAAATGTCGAACTAGATAAAACAAAGCATACACAAAAATAAACAAATTAACCACATACCAGAAGGAGGGGCCACACTTATAGGAAAAGATTCAATCGGCGAATTCACTTGATGTCCTCCCTCGACACCATGATCCTTTCCACCAGGACAAGGAGAGACAATTGGTGTATCATTATGAGCACTGCAATCACCTGTTGGATTCAAAAAAAACAATAAAAAAGAAATTACAAAAACATCACATGACAAAATAATGCAAACGAACGCTGACAACTAACAGAGCATAACCCAATATGCAGGATGAATTAGGAAACTAGATAAACACCAAACAAAATAAACAAAGCCTAAGGAATAATCACTCCACATACCCTGAACCCCTTCTCCCTGCCTGCTCGGCGAAGACATAGCGTTTCCCTGCAACACAAAGGACGAAGTGACAGACATAAGCAGCAAAATCGGCGAAAATCTCATGAAACCCTAGATCCGCATTGCTACACACAACTATCGACTTCAAAACGAGATAAAATCGACTGCCTACGAAAAATTACGCAAGCAAAAAGAGCTACAGCAACTACAAGAATCACAAAAACAAGGCGAGGGGACAATCAACACCGAGCCAAGCGGAACATAGCGAAGAAAAGTGTGCGGCGACGGCGGCGGGAAGGGGGAAGGCGGGGCGGGGAAGGGAAAGGGCTGCGGGAGCGCGGCGGCAAAGGCTCACGGAGCGGACAGCGACGCCGAATGCAGGAATAAGGACCTCTTGAGGGCGGTGGTTCTCCGGGCAACGGCGGTTGCTGCGCGTGACGGCGGTTTTGCTCGAGGGAGAGATGCCTCGGGAGAAACTGCAAGAGAGGAGAGGGGATTGTTCTCGGTCTCTTTCTCTGACAGCGGAGCAGTGGAATAGCGTGGAAATGACACGCAGGAGGCCCGCGTTTCGCAAAAAGGGTAACAAATAACGGCCCGGCCCAAAAACAGCCCGGACAAAATAAGCCAGTCTATATCAAAACGCACATATTACTAAAAAACAACAAAAAAAACACATGATGCAGTTATCTGTGAAGAATCATGAAATTTAAAAACGGTAAAACAACAAACAAAATGCATACAGTTCGTAAAAAAAGTTAAAATCAAAAACAAAACGCATGTTAAAATAACATATCCAGAAAAAAATGTCTACCTTCAATTAAGTGCCACACAAAAAAAAGTGCCCCCCACCATCCGCTCTCCCCTTAAACCTCCCGTACAGTGAAGTAAGCACAGGCAAAAAAACAAATGCAGTACGCACTGCTGGAAAAATGCAGTGCATTTCTATACGGGATGCAGTACGCCATTATGCATTTCTTTTCGGGATGAAGAAAAACGCAAACGCGGAATAAGTTAACGCAGTGCGGAAGTACACGAACTTGCAGTACAGTATCATAAACAATGTAGTACAGTCGTAATTTGCTAAGCAGTGCAGTCCCATACATTCGAAAAAAAAGATTACAAAAAAAGTGAAAACACGGGATAAAAAATGAAAACTGTACATGCAGTAAGGAATGAAGTTCACATCTAGTACATAACCATGATCAATGCACTGCACCGATGATTTACCAAAAGGCAGTGCACTCCACGTCATTAAAAAGCATACAAAGAATAAAAACTGATCACCCAAATGATACCGGCACCAGCCACCCAAAAATTGACAACGTACATGCGTCTCTGAAATACCCGAACACAGGCCCAACAAAACTGACCAAGAAAAAATAATAAGTTCGAAAAAAAAGTGGGGGGGGGGCCCACCCCCCTCCCATTTCCTATCCGTCCCGTGCCAGGGACTACAATAAGTACCGGCAAAAACAAGATGCAGTACGGGTCGGTAGAAGTATGCAGTGCATTCCGGTGCGCAATGCAGACCACCGAAGCATATAGCAAGAGACACGCAAAAAACGATGAAGTACACACATGTATACAATGTTGCAGTTCTGATTTGTACGCGACGCAGTGCTTAATTGTAAGCAATGCAGTTATGTTGTCACCCAGTATACATCTATAAAACATGACAAAATGCCCGTTCGAATAGAAAAAGGTGATGGTTAAAAAAATGTGCTGATCAAAAAAAACCCACCTTAAAAAAACCCACGTTCGCATACATACACCCGATCGGAGCAGTTCCATCGCCACAAGCCCACGATCACAGATGCAAAACCAACCCACGATCCGCACAACTGCATCATCAGCGCGATCGTGCAGTTCATCCGACGACGCCATCCCACCCCGCGCCCTCCCCTTAAATTCAGACCCCTGCCAAAGGCCTTCTCATCCACATCCACAACAACACAAGTATCCATTGCGCTCCCACCACCGGCGATGACGTTCACCGACGAGTACAAGGGCGACAACGCCGTGGAGGCGCACGGCAACACCAAGTTGCACGTCATCCACACCAACGACAAGAAGCAGATGGCGATCACCCTCGCGCAGTACGAGCGCCACCTCAGCCTCCAGCGCCACAAGATCGTCGGCATTGATCTCGAGTACGACAACGACCCTGAAGCGAAGCAGAAACCCGCCCTCTGCCAGCTCTCCATCGGCAAGAATCACCCGGTGCTCCTCTTCCAAATGAGCGACACTGAAAGGTGCACCGTCTTCGACAACTTCCTCGCCGACCCCAGGTACACCTTTGCAGGCTTCTCCATCGACGGCGACAAAACCAGGCTGGAGCGCGTCAAACTGGAGGTCGCCAACTTCGTCGACATCCAGAAGGAGTGGAGGGTGCCCGACGCAACCAAGCCATTGGACTCCCTCGGAGACGTCTCCGGCGTGCTCATCGACGACTACTACAGCAACATGAAGAAGAAGATCACCAACACCGAGCACCAGCGCTGGGCCATCCTGCCTCTGTCCAGGAGGCACATCGAGTACGCGGCAAAGGACGCCTACGCAGCGTACGAGATATGGAACCGCATCACCCTCACCCAGGCCGGCCTTCGCCGTGCAAAGCTGGAGAAGGAGGAGCCACCCAACAAGCGCGCCAGGAGCAGCTGGGGATGGGAAGAGCCTAACTGGTGAAGAAGAAGATGGTGCCGGCCAGGAGCCAAGAATGCCAGCGTTCTTTTAGAATTATCATCAAATTTGCTTTGTGTTGTTTGCTTATGTATCGTTAGTTTGCTTGTGTGTTGAACCTAGTTTGCTTGCCATGCACAATCGCTTTGTAATGATGAACTCTAATTATGTTAGTTTGCTTTCTGCTCAACTAAGCTTGCTGGTGATGAAATTGTCATACAGAATATCTATGATAATTTGTTTTATGTTGTCTGCTAATGTATCACTAGATTCGAGTAGTGCAGAAAACGAAAAATGAGTTGCAGTCTGCAAACAGGATGCATGCAGTGCAAGTTGTGTACGAATGCAGTACAGAATGCAGTATAGAATCTGTCCAACGAAGCATTAACATACCCAACAAAGCGGTGCACGAACCTAAATTTGAAAAAAGAATACATAAGAGCAAAACCAGAAAATGAAAAATGCAAACACGTAAATAATCAATGAAGTACAGAAATATATGTACGTACAGTACAGAACCATAATCAACGCATTAAGCGTATGATTTACAAAGCAGTACACTCCCATACATTGGGAAAAAAGATTAACTGATAGCAAAAAGACGGAAACAAAAAAATGACAACTGTACATGCAGTACGCAATGCGTATACAATGCAGTACAGAACCCTGATCAATGCAGTGCACACTCCAACATTGAAAAAAACACACAGGGCAGAAATATTAAAAGAAAAAAAAATTGACCACCCAGGTGGCACCGGCCCCAGCCAGTCTCGTAATAGGTCTACGCCCACAGAAGGCGAGTCGTTCTGAGTCACAGTGCATGGGGCCGGTTGCACATGGGCCCACAGGTCATAGAGCATATAGCTACGAGCGCCGTGTATAAGCGCCCATATAAGTATACAGAGGAGTTCGACCGGTATGCCTCGCCAGCGCTTATAAACAAGTCGGGCGCGCCTTGCGAGGTGGGACTAAACATTAGGACGCACACACAGCGCACCGGGAACCAGCCGTGTGCTCACAGGCCGACCTGGGCCCAATTCCGTCTTCACTACCAGAACACAGGGCCAACAAAAAAAAGAGGCCACTGAAAATTAAAAAAAATGCTACATACCATACACAAACACAGGCCCAACCACGCGTTCGTAGTCCGTCGTAATATGACAATGCAGTTCGCTATTCTCAAGTAAGCAGTACTGTTCCTTATTGAATGCGTTCGTGTTCACTGAATCAGACCCAATCCACCACCTAACGCCAACCACAACATTTATTACTTCCATTGCTCGATTGGTTGCATAAAAACTTATCCATTCGTGCTACAGACTAACACAACTCCTCCCCCATTCCTCATTTTCCTCAAAACGTAGACCTAGGGTTCATCACATCCACAACTCTTCTCTGGAATTCCACTGAACCCACCATGGACTGCAAGTGCGGGTGCTTGGCAAGGATGGCGCCGGTAGCGGACACATGCGTCTTCGCAGAAGACCTACAGCTCACTAACACCGAGTGGCGCAGCATGCTCGGCTGCCTGATGATACCCAACAGGGGGTTTCGTGCGCCATTTCTTCATCGCCTCACAACCACAGATCTACAGGAAAGTTGGGTATGTTTTCCACTCACAATTTTTGGACATAATCTAGACTGCAAATACACATCTAAATATATAGTTCAATCAATTTGTTCAGTAATATCAGCAAAAATACAAAACAGAATTTGTATTGTTGTTCAGATCTGTTAGCTATTAAGACTAGATGCTTCCACCTATCTTTCTTCAGTACCACACCATGTATCGACATATGTACAAAAAAAAGGGTCAGTAGATAAGAGTTGCAGTTATATTAATATGCTGGAGAAGCACACTGTTACTAACATTGCAGTGCACAGATGTTGCAGTATAATATATATCCCAGTAAAACTAGGAGTCAATTGCGTATATAAGTTTGTTCATACATTGCAACTACTTTACAAAATACAATCATATGTATGTAACTATTTAAGTAAACATAAAAAAATCATGCTAAGTATAAAACAAAAACATTTGCTGTTTACTTATAAATTCTTTATCCACCCATTACAATATGCAGAAACTGTCATCCGCAATAAAAATTCATGCTCCAAGTTCAGGGAAGCTTACTTTGGAGACAGAACACAAAAATGGCTATGGAGACATGGAAGCTGACTACCACATCGACTCTGAAGACTGCATCAACATAACTACTGGTTGGAAAGATTTTGTCTCCCACAATGGCTTTGAGGCCGGAGAAGTGGCCATGGTCTTTTTCTACAAAGAAGAAGACTCCATCAAGTTTACAATATTTGCACTCTAGGCTGTCTAATATGAAGCAACCAATATTTCTAATGCTTTGCTTATGATGTATGCTTTTAAAATTATGTCCATCAGACAATTTGAACAATGCCTATTTAAAGTATGCAACCTCAACTACGTCATTTTATCATCCCTTTTAGACAAAGTTGCTGATGGCAGTAATGCAGTTCTCTCGAACACATAGTGTGGTACTAATAATAACGAAAGGCAGCCCTCCGAACAGTAACAAGGAAATGCAAATGGTCGAAACTTTGCAGTTAACAAATGATGTTCAAAAACAATTCTCATAGTATGCAGTTCAAAAAATTCTTATAATAACTATTCAGCTAACACAAGCGCATCATGGACCATCCCTTCTAATAGCAGAGTAGATCATTAACAACACTGCTAATGCAGTACAGAAATGCATATTATGCAGTCATCTAGAACACAGAATGTAGTAAACACAGAATGTAGTTTACGAAAAGGAGAAATCTCATAAACAGCCATAACCACTGTAATAAAGCTACACGAAGTACGCTACCAAAGAAAATGCAGTGCACTACAACGTTTCCGCGACTACAACAAATAAAATTAAAGAAGTAAAACTACAGACAATGTGATAGACTGATAGAGGTGTCAATTTCACTCGCACTTCCATAACTCGCCTAAAAATTCTACAGCCACTAAACCGTCGAACAATACACCCGCAAAAATTTACATGGAAGATATGCAACTTGACGAACAGCATCACCTTTCATTTAAAAAACGCGATTCAAAAAATGACAATTACACCCACAATACAATGAATTCAAACCTACAGTAACAGTAATTACAATATTCAAACACGCATGGACGGGCAAAAATCAAAAAAATCAACAAGAATAGAGGAGTGGACGAAGCTCACCCGCCCGCACAACCAACATACCAAGAATTGAAAACTAACTCCTAAAAATTAACAAATTATAGAGTGAACGGACCGATTAGAACGAACGCAATCAAAGAATTCCTACTAAATAACAACATCCGAG
Organism: Triticum dicoccoides; assembly: GCF_002162155.2. Lineage (NCBI taxonomy): Eukaryota > Viridiplantae > Streptophyta > Magnoliopsida > Poales > Poaceae > Triticum > Triticum dicoccoides. The sequence continues at coordinate 38,948 of NW_021261124.1, forward strand.
CACAAAAAAATCGCATCTGACGCGAACACGAATGAACAGAGAAAGCTCGTCCGCCAAATCCGTCGATTTGCAAGCACTATAGTATATTTTCCTGTAAATCAGAAAGAATAAAGCTAAAATGAGATGCAGACACCAACTGAATCATCCCGCAACACCCGATTCCACATAGAACGCGCGGGCGGAACACTGGAAAATGAAGCAGTTCTCCCATGAAGCATTGCAGTGCTCGTCGTCAAGAAGATGTAGTGCACTTGCGTTCTGCGTGAGGTGCGGAAGTGGTGTGCAGAATAGTTATTCTGCTAATATTAGCAGAATATATATATATATATATATATATATATATATATATATATATATATATATATATATATATATATATATATATATATATATATATAGCCAATGAAGAAAAATGACGGAAACAGTGAAGATTTTGAAAAGTTGAAGAATTTGAACAACTGAGGAATTTCAACACTGAGGAAAAACTCAAATTGAAGATTTTCAACTGTTTGTGGTGGCGTGACCCATCGTATAAGAATGATGATTTCAGACACCTCGTATAATTGTCGTAGGGTTCTGAGAATCAAATTCTTCATTATTTTCTTCACACTTAGAGTGTTATTCCTCATTGATTGAAGAAAAACGTTTCTCCATGTGTTGCACATCTAAGTCATAAATTTTGCATAAGTGTTAGGATGAGTGTCCTTTTCAAAGAACATTCGAAGATTCTAAGATATTTAGCTCACACCACAACTTGCCAAATCTCTTCTCATCCAAGGGCTTAGTGAAGATATCGGCTAGCTGTTCTTCAGTCTTCACGTGCTCGATGGAGATGTCGCCCTTCAACACATGATCATGAAGAAAATGATGACGAATCTGAATGTGCTTTGTCTTCGAGTGCTGAACTGGGTTGTGAGCAATCTTGATGGCACTCTCATTGTCACAGTAGAGAGGCACATTCTTCACGTTGATGCCGTAGTCCTTGAGAGTTTGCTTCATCCATAGCAATTGAGCACAGCAAGAACCAGCAGCAATGTACCCAGCTTCCGCAGTGGACAGTGATACGCAGTTCTATTTCTTCAAGGACCAACAGACCAAAGATCGTCCGAGGAAATGACAAGTACCAGATGTTGACTTGCAGTCCACACGATCCCAGCATAGTCAGAGTCAGAATATCCAATGAGATCAAAAGTAGAGCCCTTGGGGTACCATAATCCTAGTGTTGGTGTGTGAGCTAGATATCGAAGAATATGCTTCACAGCCTTATGGTGTGATTCCTTCGGTGTAGCTTGAAATCGGGCACACATGCAAACACTAAGAATTATATCTGTCCTAGATGCACATAAGTACAATAAAGAACCAATCATGGAGCGGTATACCTTGTGATCGAAGTCAATACCATTTTCATCAGTGCATAGATGGCCATTTGTGGGCATAGGAATTTTGACGCCTTTGCAATCTTGCATGCTGAATTTCCTCAGAACATCCTTGAGGTATTTCTCCTAAGATATGAATATGTCGTTGTGTTGTTGACGAATTTGAAGACCTAAGAAGAATTTCAACTCTCCCATCATAGACATTTGATATTCTTCACTCATCATATAGGCAAATTCATCACTATAAAGTTGGTCAGTACAGCCAAAGATAATATCATCAACGTATATTTGGCACACAAACAGTTCACCATCATAAGATTTAGTAAAGAGAGTAGGCTCGAGTGAACTGGGTGTGAAGCCATTCTTCACGAAGAATTCCTTCAAAGTATCATACCACGCCCGAGGGGCCTGCTTGAGGCCATAGAGGGCCTTGTTGAGTCTGAAAACTTTGTCAGGATTCTTTGGATCTTCAAAACCTGGGGGTTGAGCAACATATACTTCTTCCTCAAGCTTACCATTGAGGAATGCACTTTTCACATCCATTTGATATAAAGTGATATTGTGATGGTTAGCATAAGCAAGTAATATGCGAATAGCCTCAAGTCTAGCAACAGGTGCAAAAGTTTCATCGAAATCAATTCCTTCAACCTTTGTGTAGCCTTGAGCTACAAGTCGTGCCTTATTCCTCACCACAAGGCCATTTTCATCTTGCTTGTTACGGTAGATCCACTTTGTGCCTATGATATTATGCTTGCGAGGATCTGGACGTTTGACCAGTTCCCAGACATTGTTGAGCTCGAACTGATGTAATTCTTCTTGCATGGCCTGAATCCACTCAGGCTCCAGAAATGCTTCATCTACCTTAGTGGGCTCTGTGATAGAGACAAAAGCATAGTGCCCACAAAAGTTAGATAAATGTGAAGCTTTTGAGCATGTGAGAAGACCTGGTGCTTCAATGTCATCGATGATCTTATCAACTTGCACTTCTTTTGCAACGCGAGGATGAGCTGGTGGTCGTCGAGGAACTTGATTAGCATTTTCTTCAGCACCATTTTCTTCAGCATTGTCTTCAGGTGCATTAGCTCGACGTTCTTCGCGTTCTAGAATGAATTCTTCAGCAGATTCTTCATTAGGAATGACATCCTCAGTCGCCTTGAACTTGATAAAATCCTCAGGTGTTGGTTCATCTATCACAGAAGGTAGGTGCTCTCTTTGCGAGCCATTAGTTTCATCGAACCGCACATCTACAGTTTCAACAACCTTGTGAAGAGCGTTGTTGAAGACTCTGTAGGTGTGCGAGTCCTTTCCGTAACCAAGCATGAAACCTTCATGTGCTTTCGCTGCAAATTTAGCATTGTGATGAGGATCTCTAATCCAACATTTAGCACCGAAGACTTTGAAATAACTCACATTGGGTTTCTTGTCAGTGAGGAGTTCATAGGCAGTCTTCTTGAAGAATTTGTGAAGATATACTCTGTTGATGATGTGGCACGCGGTATCAAAATTGCATCAATCCAAAAACGACAAGGCGTTTTGTATTCATCAAGCATAGTGCGTGCCATCTCAACAAGAGTTCTGTTCTTGCGCTCCACGACGCCATTTTGCTGAGGAGTATAAGGAGAAGATAACTCATGAGTAATACCAAGTTCAACAAGATAGTCATCAAGACCAGAATTCTTGAACTCAGTTCCATTGTCACTCCTGATGTGCTTGATCTTCACACCAAAGTTGGTTGAAGCCCTCGAGGAGAATCGTTTGAAGACTTCCTGCACTTCATGTTTGTAAGTGATAATGTGTACCCATGTGTAACGAGAGTAATCATCAACAATAACAAAGCCATATAGAGATGCATCATTAGTGACAGCTGAGTAATGATTAGGACCAAAGAGGTCCATGTGAAGCAATTCGAATGGACGAGTAGTGGTCATGATAGTCTTTGTTGGATGCTTGGCCTTGGTCATTTTTCCAGCTTCACAGGCTCTACACAAGTGATCCTTGAGGAATTTGACATTCTCAATACCAATGACATGCTTCTTCTTTGCAAGCGTGTGCAAATTCCTCATGCCTGCGTGACCAAGTCATCGATGCCATAGCCAGCCTTCTGAAGCTTTTGCAAGTAGGCACACGACTGGTTGTGGTCCTGTAGAGAAATCAACAATATACAGATCTCCTCTCCTAAAGCCTTCGAAGACTTTGGAATGGTCAGCTTTCATGATCACAACACAACGATACTTGCCAAAGAGAACAAAGATCACAAAGCATTGAGACTGACATGAGGTTGTATCCTAAGGACTCAACAAGCATGACTTTGTCCATGTGTATGTCCTTAGAGATCGCAACCTTACCAAGACCCAATACCTGACTTTTGCCTTTGTCAGCAAAGATGATATGCTTCAGATGTGACGGTGATAAGGGAGCATCCATCAATAGGTTCTTGTCACCAGTCATGTGATTTGTGCATCCACTATCGAGGACCCACTCAGTGGCTTTGGGTTGATCATCCTGCAGATGAATTAGTGCAGCTTACGAACTCATATACTTCATCAGTGAAGAATATGATATCAAATTCATCAGATGAATTTCATCAAAGAGTAAAACAAATATAGCAGTATGAGGACGTGTGAAATGAAAGTTCATTTCATCATGTTTTGCCTGCGTCCTTTCAGGCATTTTTGTCAGGTCCCCAGCAAATTCTTCAGACGTTAAAGCACGTCTAGAGACCTGACCCTGCGGAAGAAATTAGTTCTTTTTCTTCACCACCCACATCTGAAGGGGTGGCAAAGAGTTCATCGCTCTACGAGCTCCATATGAGAATGGTGGCATAGAATCCAATCCATTTCGTTTCACATAAGAGGGGTTAGGATAAGCATATGAATAAGCAGAGAAATTCTTCGAGGACTTATGAACATATTTGTTTGAAGAATAATGCACATATTCATAGCCCTTAGCTCTACCCTACGGAGCAGTGTTGTTAGCACGATGATAATCATATGAGGACTTTGATCCTTTTGAGGAATTTGATCCACGTGAGGAATTTGGTCCGTATGAAGAGTTTGATCTGGGGTTCCTATTCTTCACAGGTGGTGTCATGAGGACATTCACCTGAAGACTTTCAAGGCACTTCTTGGGAACCCAGATTTTCTTCATAGGAGAACCGTTCCTGCAGTTAGTGCCAACATACCTAGCAAATACTTCACCATTCTGATTTTTGAACAGTTTATAGTTGGAGTCAAATGACTCATCAGAAGAATGAGGAGATTCACATGTAAAGCCAGATAAGTTAGATGGATCAACTGGAGGTCCCTTTGCAGCAACCCATGAGGTTTTGGGGTACTGCTCAGGCTTCCAATATGTTCCATCAGCATTGAGTTTCCTCTCAAAGGCAATACCCTCTTTCCTAGGGTTCTTGTTGAGGATCTGCTTTTTAAGCACATCACAAAGAATCTGATTCCCTTTGAGGCTTTTGTACATGCCTGTCATGTACAATTCGTTCAGCCCTGCATCGTCAGTGATACTAGCAATGTCCTCAGATGAGGAATTAGTGATAGCAGAGGTAGGTGAAGAATTTGTAACAGTTGAAGCATTTGAACATTCAGGTGAAGAATTAGCAGATTCACGTTCAATGCACTTTAAGCATGGAGGAACAAATTCTTCCTGAGAAGCGCTGATTTGTTGAGCAATTAGTGAATCGCGCTCCTTCTGAAGATCTTCATAACTCACTCTTAGCTTCTCAAGATCTTGCTTTCTTTGAAGAAATTCATAAGAAAGCTTCTCATTATCAGATAAGAGAGTGTTATGATGACCTTGAAGGCTGTCAAACCTAGACTGAACTCTCTGAGGATTTCCAGTCAGAGCTTTAGTGCGATCCATTTCTTCACCCAACATGTCATCACTTTTGTCTAGCATGTTTTGAACCTTTTCAAAAGCCCTTTGTTGTTCTATAGCAATCTTAGCAAGTTTAGAGTAGCTGGGCTTTGAGATCTACATCAGATTCATTCTCACTAGATTCAGAGGAGGTATATTTGAGTACCTTTGCATCCTTTGCCATGAAGCAATAGGTGGGAGCGTAGTCATCATTATCTTCGTCGGCCTTGTTGGTGAGGTCAATTTCTTCAGAGTTGAAGATGGATTTGCTGACGAATGCAGTAGCGAGAGCCAGACTCGTCACACCAGACTCGGACTCCTCAGATGCCTCCTCTTCCTCATGTTCCTCAGATTCAGCTTCAGAGTCCATTTCCTTGCCAATGAATGCCCGAGCCTTCTTGGAGCTGCTCTTCTTGTGAGATGAAGACTTCGAGGATTTTGATGATGAAGATTTTGACGATTTCTTCTTCTTCTTAGCGTCATCAGAACTGTAATCCTTGTATTTCTTATTCTTTAATTCCTTTTTCCTCTGAAGACAATCTTGAATATAGTGACCAGGTTTCTTGCATTTGTGGCATAGCCTTCTCTTATAGTCACTTGATGAGGAATCACTGCTCCTTGAGGATTTTCCAAAGCGACCACATCTTGAGAACTTCTGGAACTTCTTCATGAGCAGTGCTAGCTCCTGGCTCAATTCCTTAGGATCACCAAGGCTACTACCAGAATCTTCACATTCAGATTCAGACACAACCTTGGCCTTCAGGGCACCTGTTTTGCCATAGCTTGAACCATAGAGATCTCTCTTTTCAGCAAGCTGGAACTCATGAGTATTTATCCTCTCGTGGATATCAGCAGGATCTAGTGACTTGTAGTCAGCACGTTCTTGTATCATTAGTGCCAGAGTATCAAATGAGGAATCAAGCGATCTCAACAATTTCTTCACCACCTCATGGTCGATGATGTCAGTGGCACCAAGTGCTTGAAGCTCATTTGAGATGTCAGTGAGGCGATCAAAGGTTTGTTGAACATTTTCATTGTCGAGTCTTTTGAAGCGGTTGAAGAGATTGCGAAGAACATCAACTCGAGAGTCACGCTGAGTTCAGACTCCTTCATTTACTTTGGATAGCCTATCCCAGATAAGCTTAGCAGTTTCCAAAGCACTCACTCTTCCATACTGTCCTTTGCTCAGATGGCCACATATGATATTCTTCGCTTGAGAATCGAGTTGCTTGAATCTCTTCACATCGGTAGCGTTCAGTGAGGGTGAGACAGTGGGAACACCATTTTCCACAACATACCAGAGATCGTTATCAATTGCCTCAAGATGCATTCGCATCTTATTCTTCCAGTAAGGGTAGTCTGTCCCATCAAAGGTAGGACAGCCAGCGGAGACCTTGATCATACCTGCGGTTGACATAACTAAAACTCCAGGTGGTTAAACCAAAATCACACAGAACAAGGGAGTACCTTGCTCTGATACCAATTGAAAGTGCGTTATATCGACTAGAGGAGGGTGAATAGGCGATTTTTATGAATTCTTCACTGAGGAATTTGCCGGTGAGGAAATTCCTTAGCGAAGAACTACTTGCAGTGGAATAAGTACTCAGAAGTAAGCATAACAGAATACAGACATAGTCATCATGATGAAATGAAGACAAACACAGAGTACAGAAAGCGTAATCATAGGATAACACAAGATGAAGACAAACAGACTGAAGAAATTGAACTGAGGAAATTGAGAAAGTCTTCAGTCAAAGTCTTCAAACACATATATGAACAATCACTCAACACAGTAATGAGGAAATGAAAGAGTTTAGGAAATAGAACCAGTAAGGTTGGTGAAGACAATGATTTGATAGACCAGTTCCAACTGCTGTCTTAGTTGTACGTCTGGTTGGAGCGGCTGAGTATTTAAACTCGAGGACACACAGTCCCGGACACCCAGTCGCTGAGCACGTAGCTCAGGACACCAAGTCCTCTGTCGTGGTATTCTC
>NW_021261124.1:46289-54336 GCF_002162155.2 Triticum dicoccoides
CATATGCCACAACGTGGCTTCGTGTGAGGGCAAGACTGCTGCTGATAGGCCCGGGAGCGGGTATGCGAGTAGCACGCGGTAGTTTACCCAGGTTCGGGGCTCTCCGGAGAGATAACACCCCTACTCCTGCATGTCTGAGTATATCTGGTATATCTGGTACAGAGTGCTCCTAGAGTTGTATCATTGGTTAGTGCCATAGGCATCTGACTTTGTATATGCGGGTGGCCGGGTAGGCAAGGATGCTCTAGTGGCTGAATGGCTCATGGCCATGAGTGTGTGCGTGAGCATGCTAGCCCGTGGGAGTGGATGGATGGATGTGTGCCTTATATAGTGTGGCTAGCTTAGCAAGTAAGCTATGTAGGCATGGGAGCAAGGCATGGTGGGATGTCACACTTGTACCCTGGGTCACTTCATAAATAGTGCCCAGGGACAAGTGTCACTGTACATGATGGCTGGGGTGACACGTGAATAGTGCCCGGGTACGGCTGTCTCGTCGGTGTCGGGTCGGGCTGCAGTCGGCAGCCGGCTGGTTGGCGCAGTCGGCAGCCGACTGGTTGGCGCAGTCGGCAGTCGGACGGGGAGCCGGCAGGAGCGGCCGGGCAGTCGGACTGAGGGGCTTTGCTAGCCCCGATGTCTTGAATAATTGTCTTGCCGTCTTCGGGGTACCTGTCGCCCATTACTCCGACAGTAGCCCCCAAGCCTCCGGGCAACTTGGCAAAGTTGGGCGGAGGTTTTTTGGCGGGTATTTATGGAAATGATCATAAAAAGACAAAGTTAGTCCACGCAGATATATCAAATGATTGCTTTTAGCATTGCAAGTTTTATGCGGAGGGTGCCGACTCGGTTTCGTCCGAGCCCCCTAAATCTTTTTCGTGTTCCCTCCGCTTTTTGGCTTGTGCTCTCGCTCGCCGGACAGCCGCTCTGCGGTCTGTGGCTGAGAGTGGGCCGTGAAGTGGAGTGTACAGTACTCGGACTCTGAGAGCGAATTTTAACCGAGTAGATACTCATAAAGGAAACGGTCGGGTCGCCCGAAGCGTTTTTCTTTCCGGACGTTTTTCGCGTGGGTGGCCTCCAGCGTTCATTCTTGCCAGTTGGACAGCCGCTCTGCGGTCTGTGACTGAGAGTGGGCCTTTGGTACCGCGCACGCTACTAAGCCGTCTGCGAAAACTAACGTCTCAGGCCAAGCGGCCAGCCCCCGGGCCAACTCTGGCTGGCGCCGGGGGGAACAGTGATGCAACTGTAATAAAAATGCGGAGATAGCCCCCGAGCATCGCTCGAGTTTATCCGTGCTTTCGCGGTGCAAAAAATATGCGGCTGAGGAGCTCACATTGATTTTTGTGTAGTCGCGATCGTCGAAGACAGCCAGCGCGACTCGGCGCTCGCGGAGCGTGCAGGCGCACCCGCTGGGTGTATCCTTCGAGTCTCCGGGTGCTCGAAGGGGTCCCGGCCGGTCAGACTCGACCGGCCAGGCGGCGACGCGTCTTGCAGCGCCCTTTTTCTTCTTTTCTCTCTTCTGCCGGCTGCTGGGAGCCGGACAAAAACTCTTCTCTTGTCTGCAATCTTCCGTGGGGGCGCGCCAGCGCACCCACTGGGTGTAGCCCCCAAGATTCGGGCCGACTGCTGAGCAGTCGGGCCGAATATTCCGGCGACTACTTTGTCTTTTTCTTCGCGGGGGCGCGTCAGTGCACCCGCTGGGTGTAGCCCCCGAGATTCGGGCCGACTGTTGAGCAGTCGGGCCAGATCTCCCGCCGACTACTTTGTCTTCTTCTCTTTTTCTTCTTCAGCCGGCTGGGCGGGCGGACCCCAACTCAGCAGTCGGGCTCTTTGCAGCCGGCCAGGCAGCCAGCGGTCGGACGCACATCTGGCAATCGGACACACATTTCTTGCTTCCTTTTTTTTACAGCCGACTGTGGGCACTCGGCCACCTGTTTCTCAGCCGGCTTGGGCACTCGGCCGCGCACATTCCCTTTCTTTCCTTTTTTTTCTCTCGAGTCCCTTTTTCTTTTTCTCTTCTCCAGCCGGCACCCACTCCCCCTTTCTTTTCAACAGAACGGCCGACTTTGACTTTCCTCCACCCGGCTGGGCAGCCGGGCTCACTTTTCCTTCCCTTTCTCTGCCCGCAGGCCTCCACGAGCTCGGGAGCCGGCCTGGGCGGGACAGCGACCCGGCGGCCGCGCGCAGACGTGGCACAGGCGGCAGGGGTGCGGCGACCCAGTACGTGCGACGGTCCGGCAGCCGCGCGGGGGGTGCTGCGGGCCGGAGGTGATGCAGGAGGCGGCAGTCGGAGCGGGCAGAAACCGGCGCGCGGAGGAGCGGCCACCCGGCCAACGGGCACGCGGGGTTCGGCCGACCGAGCGCGAAGGCAGCCGGGCGCGGGGACCAGCGCGGCCGACTGCGGAGGCGGCCAGGCGCAGGAGCCGGCGCGCGGAGGAGCGGCCACCCAGCCAACGGGCACGCAGGGTCCGGCCGACCGAGCGGGAAGGCGGCCGGGCGCGGGGACCAGTGCGGCCGACTGCGGAGGCGGCCAGGCGCAGGAGCCGGCAGGCGGACGGGCGCGGGGAGGCCGGGCGCGGGAGTCGGCGAGCGGAGCGGACGCGGCGACCCGGTGGTGTGGAGCAGCAGCCGCAGAGGTGGCGCGGGGGAGTCGGCACGGCGCGCGGGGGCGCAGGCGGCCTCGGGCGGAGTCGGACGCGGACGCGCGTGGCCGAGCCGGCGCGGGGAGGCGTCGGGGAGCCGCAGTCGGACTGGAGCCAGTCGGCGGGCGCGAAGATGCTGGGTTGTGCGTGGCCGGGTAGCGGAGGCGGCCTCGGCACAGCGAGTCGGGAGCCGGGAAGGCGCGGGTCGGCCGCGGAAGCGGTCGCGTTGGTGACCCGGCAACTAGGCGCGGGCGAAGCCGAACGCGGCGCGGAGCCGGCCGAGGACGGGCTGGGGCAGGTGGACATGGCACCCCGGCGGCCAGGCGCGGACGCGATGCAGGCGGCGGGGGTGCGGCGACCCGGCAGGGAGGCCAGCTGGGGCGCGCGAGGTTGGGGGCAGCGAGGCCGGGCGCAAACCGAGCGAGGACCATGGTCAGGCGGAGAGCACAGCAGTCGGGGCTGCAGAGGTGGTTGGGGACGGCTGCACGGAGCTCCCTCTCGCGCACGCAGCAGGCGGCCACGAACTCGGTTCGCTGCAGGAGACCGAGAGGAGGGAGAGCCGCAGAGTGGAAGTGGAACGAGCCAGTGTTTGGGCTTTGGGGTAAGTGTTTGGGGTAAAGGTACAAGCAATGTCTGGCCATCATCCGACCATTGTACGGGAAGCTTACATATGGCTAATGTGTAGTCTGGCTGGTGTACGGGCGATATCTGACTAGTATCCGGCCAATGAATGGGTAGTGCACATGCGATGTATATCATGTATCTGGGAAGCGTTCAGGCTTGTGCATGGCCAATGGTTTGACTGTTTGACTTAGCAGCTAGCTAGCTTGCATAGATGAAGTATACGGAGGAGCGAGCGCTCGTGTGTCGGCCAAAGCAAGGCGCAACGCGGAGGGAAGCAAACGCAAGCGGTGCGTGGATGGCCATGGTCGACCGAAACGAGGCCCCACGCGCGGCGCGTGCGCGGACGGATAGCCGGCGTCGCAACGGTGGTGACAAAGAGGGCGATGCCGACAACGAGGGCGCGCCACCCCTCACGGCCGCTCCGGGGGCGGGTCGATGTCGAGCCCCCGAGCGCTACCGGAGAGACGGCGTGACGCCGCGGCGGAGGCGATGAAGAAAAAAGGGTCCCGCCCGGACAGCGAAACCAGCAGCAGCGCGGTAGCATAGTACCGCCCCACGGTGGGCGCCAAATGTCGTGGTATTCTCACAGGGGTGCAAGACGACATATGCCACAAGGTGGCTTCGTGTGAGGGCAAGACTGCTGTTGATAGGCCCGGGAGCGGGTATGCGAGTAGCACGCGGTAGTTTACCCAGGTTCGGGGCTCTCCGGAGAGATAACACCCCTATTCCTGCATGTCTGAGTATATCTGGTATATCTGGTATAGAGTGCTCCTAGAGTTGTATCATTGGTCAGTGCCATAGGCATCTGACTTTGTATATGCGGGTGGCCGGGTAGGCAAGGATGCTCTAGTGGCTGAATGGCTCATGGCCATGAGTGTGTGCGTGAGCATGCTAGCCCGTGGGAGTGGATGGATGGATGTGTGCCTTATATAGTGTGGCTAGCTTAGCAAGTAAGCTATGTAGGCATGGGAGCAAGGCATGGTGGGATGTCACATTTGTACCCTGGGTCACTTCATAAATAGTGCCCAGGGACAAGTGTCACTGTACATGATGGCTGGGGTGACACGTGAATAGTGTCCGGGTACGGCTGTCTCGTCGGTGTCGGGTCGGGCTGCAGTCGGCAGCCGGCTGGTTGGCGCAGTCGGCAGTCGACTGGTTGGCGCAGTCCGCAGTCGGACGGGGAGCCGGCAGGAACGGCCGGGCAGTCGGACTGAGGGGCTTTGCTAGCCCCGATGTCTTGAATAATTGTCTTGCCGTCTTCGGGGTACCCGTCGCCCATTACTCCGACATCCTCACCGTATTCTCCTTGAACTAAGGTCACACAGACCTCGTCCAATCACTCGTGGTAAGTCTTCAGGCGACTTCCAAACCTTCACAGACTCGGTCACTCGGCGATCCACAATTCCTCTTGGATGCTCTAGACCATGACGCCTAATCGTCTGGAAGAAGCACAGTCTTCAAAGGTAACAAGCATCGGATCCACGCAGGATCAATCTCTTCAGTGATGCTCAATCACTTTGGGTTTGTAGGTGTTTGGGTTTGGGTTTTTGATTTTCCTCAGTTGACGATTTTCGCTCAAAGTCCTCGGAGGATGGGATGCTCCGAAATGACAAGTGTCAGTTTCTCTCGGAGTAGCCAACCAGCTAGTGGTTGTAGGGCGGCTATTTATAGCCTAGGGAGCAGCCCAACATGATAAGACATAAATGCCCTTCAATGATATGACCGTTAGGTGGATAAGATATTTTGGGACAGCTGGCGCGCAGCACAGCAACGGTCGGAAATTTAACTCTCAAATTCCTCAAGGCTATCATGTTCCTCACTGTGTAGGCAATCCGCACTGGCGAATTCCTAACTCCTCAGTCAGAACAAATTCCTCAGCGACCAGAAGAACTTCGTCTCTGTCACTGAAGAAATTGACTGAACTGTATGAGATTTCCAAAGGCTTCACTCGAAGGGATTGGAAGGTGTAGGATTTTGGGTTGAGCATCACATGAAAATTTTTCCTTAGTATTTCCTTGACCCCCTTTAACAGTATGGTGTTTCCTATGACTCAAGAAAAAGAAAACGAAACTATGAAAACAAAAGTCTTCACACTTCATGTTCCTCAAATGAATACCAAGTCTTCAAGGTCACACCAATTTCTTCACTTTCAAAGTCTTCAGAATATCAAAGTCTTCAGTCGAAGAACTTCATTTTTAGGGGTCGACTTTCTCCGTAAATATCAAACTCCTCATAGACTTATAGACCTGTGTACACTCAGAAACACATTAGTCCCTTAACTCATAAGTCTTCAATACACCAAAATCACTAAGGGGCACTAGATGCACTTACAGTAATCGATGAGATGGTCTGATCATATACTGGGAACATCATTAGTATTAGGTTCCCTTTCTGGGTCTACAATATTTTGTGCTCGCACTTGATAGTTTTTTCATGTACCATAGTATTTTAGTTTTCAAATAGATCGAAATAGTCTTTCTGTACAAATTATGTAGTTTTCACTATAGTTACTTTTTATTCCAAAAAATGAGGAAATCTGATGGTGCAGACAACGCCACATTGAAAGATAGGTCTGTGAAGACTCGGCCTGAGAGTTCATGAAGGGTTCTTATGTCTTGATCACAATAGAGCATCTACAGCCGGGCTACCCAAACTGGCCGGGTGGACGCCCGGTGTCCCAGTCGAGCTTCCCAAACGGGTCGCAGACGTCCGGGCTATCCGGCATCCCTGAAACCCAGCCTAAATCCCCACATATAACCTCACTTCGGATGTAACACTAGACAGAAATCTAAGACAATGCCATGTTGAAAGATGGGCTTGCGAAGATTCGGCTCAAGAATTCCCGAGGGTACTTCCGTGTTTATCATATTTGTTTTCACACCTTGGACATTGTGTTTTCCCGTTGCAACGCACGGGCATCTTTACCTTAATAATAAAGCAAATTGAGTTTCTGGTCGTTTGTCGTGGCATTTTTTAAAAAGGTCCCTCTATTTCAGAAAATTCAACCGGCAGTCATGTTTTAAGTTAAAACGAATCGGTTTTTCATAGTTTACACAAAAGTCCCTGTGTTTTCTTGAAATCAACCCACAATCCGGATTTAAGTCCGAACCGTTATTTTACATTTTTCAAAAACCCCACTGATTTTTAGGTAATTCATCCGCGGATCATATATTCAAATCAAACAAATGCTTTTTTAAATCATCCTTATCTTTTAAACTGTAACTCCGATTTTAACATGTTATATATGAAATTTGATTAGAAAAATATGTAGAATATGAATATGAGATTTTTTACCTGTTAAGTATTTTTAAATATCATTTTAGAATATATTTAAGTCAATAAATGATTTTCTAAATTATCCGTATCTTTTAAACCGTAACTTGATTTTAACATATTATATATGAAATTTTATTAGAAAAATGTGTAGAATCTAAATAAGATATTAATTTTACCTGTTAACTATTTTTAAAATATTATTTTGGAAGCAAACTTATAATTTATAGCGCAAGATCCATTTTTCTTTCGTACCAGCGGCAATCCGGATTGCAAATAAACACCCCACTATAACCATATAGGAAAAAGAAAACATCGATAACTACACATGCATACCTCTGAAAATGTCGCAGGGGAAAGCAACAGATTTCTCATCACGAGAGTGAGAGAGAGAGAGAGAGTCCTTAGGATTAACCACATTCAAACACATTTTTATTGGTTTTGTGTGAACACCGAGACCATCGCTGGCCAGGGTGAGAAGGAGGATAAGCGGCAACACAAATATGATGCCTCACAAAAATAAAGGAGATGGACCTATTGTGGTCTTGAGTGATGGTTGTTGGGTTAAGAGCGCGTGTTATATTTTCTCTCCCGTTGCAACGCACGGGCTCTTTTGCTAGTAAAACCAAAAAACATGTCCAATACAAGAGCCAATTTGGAGTTTTTAACGACCCAGCAAACTGTCAATCTGCACACACAGAGCACAAACTTTCGATCTAGCCTTATTCTTTTTGTTTGCCATACATAACTTCCCATGAACTTCATGTCCTTCTCTATTGTATCACACAGGGTATTTGACGCAATCGGAGATGCTTGATTTGCCTTCTTTGAGGATTGATATGATTCCCTTAGACGGAACATTGGCTCTTGGGGAGAAAAGCATCATCTTGAACATACACACTTGCCTATGAGACAGTGGCTGAACAGAGGATTACATATACTGGTGTTAAAAATAATAGATGTCATTCTGATGGTGGTATTTTTCCCAGTGGTTTACTTCACTCTTGCCTATGGGCGATATTTATTTTCTCAAGCGCCGATGCATTAAAAACATAAGGATTGTATCCCAAATCTCATTATCCCAAAAAGCAGCTCAAGCCCACTTAAAAAGCAAGCAGATATATTTAAGTCCAAATAATCTAATATTTATTTAAATCCAAATAAATGAAAAGCAACAACGATAGCTGAGATGACCCAGCTGCAGCTTTAACAAAGTTGATCGACCATTACAGCCAAATATAACAAGTAATGAGGCAGAAACACTTGTTGCATACACATCACTGGAATCAACGGGACCGAGGAAGAAGAAGAAGCAGCTGCTGCTGCTCGTATAAATGAAGCCGTGGCCTTGGGATTTGTCCCTGTGATGGTCGGATCTCACACATGCAACAGATCCATTGGCCTTCTATATCCAGTGTCACATCAGTCCTGCGGCATGTATGCTGCACCACACAATGTCAGCATGACGCACAAGGAGAAGTATATATATATATATATATATATATATATATATA
>NW_021261124.1:54980-55871 GCF_002162155.2 Triticum dicoccoides
GTGTGAAGATTGGCTCAAGATCTTCGGCAGTGACTCCGACCGGCAACATTGAAGGGCAAACTGCCCTGAGGTACATGAGGTAGTTTGATAGCTTCCTGCATTCTGCCACAAGTACTTCCATCTCATAACCATTGCCACCACCAGCCAGTGTGCTTAAATGTATCTCTGTGAATGTATGTAAACGGAAAAGAGTATCCTCGAAGGGTAGATTTAGCAAATCTTTCAGTTCTCGGCCAAGCTCTAAGTGCTCCCCAGAACTGTTTGGGTCAGTTCTGAACAATCCCACGATGTAGTCGACGATCACCTTGTCCTCGACGTGCTTGATGTGCCAAAAGTTTCTCCGGTGCTGCTCCAGACCCAATGCTTCAGAGATGTTGGAGATGACGAACTCTGGCTTTGATTTCTTGGACCAGTTGTAGTCCGTAAGGCTAAATTGCCCCATGGACGGACTTGACAACCCTTGACTAGGAAAACAGTGGGCTAATTTTGGGGACAACCAACAGAGAAGCGTGTCCTTTTTGGAGCGCGCCCTTGTCCAGGGTGATGCTATTACTCTGAAGATAGAATAAAATTCCAGAATGATGGCTGCACAAAACAACGTGTAGGTGATGGCAGCATTTGCTGTTTTGTGGGCACGCAGATGCCGGTTTGACCAGAAGAGAACAAATGCGACCACCATGGCTACCAGGGCGACACACCGGAATACCCTGCCGGTCCAGCTTTGCAGCACCATGGCCTTGGTGTATAGCATATCGTATAACATGCCAAGCTCTGTCAGTACGAATTTGATCTTCCCTTCTGTTGGCTCAGTGCTTGCAAAAAGACCCTGACAGCTGATCGCAGGCCCATATCCCAGCTGCTTCAGCGTCCGTCCAGCAATCAATCTTTTGA
>NW_021261124.1:56660-57257 GCF_002162155.2 Triticum dicoccoides
CTCGTACTGGGAGAAGAGGCCAATGGCAGAGGCGGCAACCGGGTATGACGCTAAATAAGCCAACCACACCAAGAACCTCAGCCAGCCGACTCTGTGCCGCCGCCCGACATTACCGGCTAATAGAAGGAAGAGTTGCAGCGCGAGGCTGATGAGTACCATTATCTGAACGTCCCGCTCGTTCCATAATTTCGCCCACAACTTTGGCGTTTTCGTTGATTCTGTGGTATTTGTTCCTGTGCAATTAAGTCCCAGTTATAATATATATGTAGCATCATGCGTATCTAAGACTAGTCATAAGGTTAACATAGTAGTATTGCATCATATGCAATGCCAAGTAGGCATATTGATGACATCACATAACACTTTCAAAAAAAAATTAAGTCTACAAGCTAATAAAGGCAAACATCTCATAATACTACTTTTATAATATGAATTTAGTACCATAGACTTGCGTCATATACATGATACTAATATAAGACTGCCCGTAGTGGGTAGTATCATGCATATGATTCTTATGTATGATATACCCCCATGATGTATAGTATCATAGATGAGCTTATCATGCAACACATATAGTACAACATTTATTATGATACT
>NW_021261124.1:57536-58191 GCF_002162155.2 Triticum dicoccoides
CAATGCATGAAAGACTTTAGGTGCTAACTCATTAAATAAAGTATGCCTAGCAACAACAAGTTAAGCACCTATGCATTGGGGAGTTGAGTTGCTAAGGTATTTAAGGCATTTAGCACCTCATCTAAGCACCTTTCCATTGGAGAGGTCTGATACTCCTATTACAGGAACCCTAAGTTAGACCCGACTATGACTAGCCAAATACGAGGTAATAAATGTAGTAGCATGCATTCTCAAGAGAAGTCATACTTCCTCCCTTATGGTTTATAGGGTTTATATAAAAAAATGCTTATCCGTTTTATAAGTCTCAGTTTTATTGCTTCCCATCCATGTTCAAATTTTGAGGTGCATTAAATCGCTGCATGCAAGGATTAAGAGAAAATTCAGCAATGCATGTGTATAAGTTTTTTTGGTCATTTATTGGTCAGGTATGCATGTATTGCATTTAGTGCATTGGTAAACATATTTATTCGAGGAAAACCAGCGCACTAATTGAATACTTTTCCAAACTAGAAAAATTATTCCATCAATTACCATCTACCTCAGTTGGTGAGGTTTTTGAATTAAGCCCTATAAACAAGAATGGAGGGAGTATTATTACCATATGAATAAGAACACCTGAATTGCTAAAATGCACGTACATGATTTTTCTCGAGAA
>NW_021261124.1:58738-68086 GCF_002162155.2 Triticum dicoccoides
TCCACTCGCCACTCGCAAACTCTTCCAAAATTGCTCGCAATATGAAAATAGCAGTGACAACCCCAAACTAGTTCCCGCCACTGCTTTATCTTGCGCTTGTGGCGGGCGTCCAGCATACCCGCCACAACACTATTTGTGAAACTCGTGACAACAATTTTCAAAAATTCAAAATGTTTGCAATGACGAGAAGATGCCCGCCACACATATGACATGTCTGGAAAATACTTGAAAAATCATATTTACTAAACCTAGAATATCGCAATTTTTTACCACACCCTCAGGGTTCCTGAAAGAAAATTTTCATCCCTTTGCTAGCTCATTAGCACACTCGAAGCTTGTTTATCCCTTTTTAGTGGCCAAAAACAGTTAATTCTTCAAAAATAGTAATCCAACTCAAACTATTGCAAAATCTGAGCATGGTGCTTCCAATGGTATGCATTAATCATGGAAAAATATTGAAATTCAGATGCCTTAAAAAGTTATTTCTGTGTGTAAGGTGGCGGTTTCCGTTCGAAACCCTCACAATTTGGCGGAGAGTGTCTAGTTTGTCCATGAGGTGCATCAATTTTTTTTGTAACACTCTTAAATCTTTGCCACACCCAACAGGGTACCAATGAAGACATCATGCCAAGTTTCATACCTTTCTGAGCTTGTTGCCACACTCAAAGTTCATTTATCCCTTTTTAGTGACTGGGAAGACAGTTAATGTTTCGAAAATAGTGAACCAACTAAAAAGTGTCAAAATTTGAGCTCAAGGCTTCCAATGGTCCACATTAATCATGGAAAATTATTTAAGTTAAATGCTTTAAAATTGATTTCTGTGTGGAAGGTGGCGTTTTGCATTCGAAACACTCACACTTTGGGAGAGAGTGTCATGTTTGTACACAAGGTGTGTCAAGCTTTTTTAGTAACATCCAAATTTTTACCACCCAACACCAGGTTCCAATGAAGACACCATGCAAAGTTTCGTCCCTTTCCGACTTCGCTGGCACGCTCAAAGCTTGTATACCCCTTTTCAGTGGCCGGAAAAATAGTTAATGCTTACAAAATCTCAAACCAACTCAAAAGGTGGAAAATTTTGAGTGGGGCTTCCAATGGTGTGCATTAGTCATGAAAAAATATTGAAAGTTGAAATCCTTTACAAAATGATTTCCGTGTGAGGTAGCGATTTCAATTTGAAACCCTCACACTTTGGGGGAGAGTGTCTACTTTGTACACGAGGTGCATCAAGATTTTATCGTAACACTATCAAATATTTGCCACACCCTACAGGGTTCCAATCAAGACAACATGTCAAGTTTCATTCCTTTCTAAGCTCATTGCCACGCTCAAAGTTCGTTTATCCCTTTTTAGTGACTGGAAAAATATTTAATGCTTAAAAATAGCTAACCAACTAATAAGGTGGCAAAGTTCGAGCATCGGGTTTCAATGATGTGCGTTAATAGTAGAAAATTATCCATGGTCTAAAAGATTTAAAAATTTGGACTTCTTCTAGCTGTGGCAGGCCATATAAACACCCGCCAAATGAAAGTACAAGTGTGGGGTTTCTGGCTCACTTGTCACAGGAGTGAAACGCTATCCAGTCACACCCTCACGTTCGTTCCACCATATCCACATAGTCACTCTCACTCCCCACCAGCTCTCTCGTCGCTGTTATCGCCGTCGTCCTCGCTGTCCCTGTCCGCATCTTTGTTGGCATCCTCCTTGCAGTCCACCCCCGCCATCGACCTCGCCCTCCCCATCTTCGTCGGCATCCTCCTCGCAATCTGCCCCCGCCATCGACCTCGCCCTCCCCGTCGCCTCCGTCGTCCACCTCGGTAAGCACCCGACCCCTCTCATTCTGTCGTCCCCGTCCCCATCGACGTCCGCGACCGCCACCCACACCTACGGCCGCCACCATGCATACCCATGACCATAAGCACATTTGTGAAGTTCCCACCGACGGCCACCCACATTTGAGATTTACTAGATTATTATCTAGGGTTAGGGTTGACTTGTTAATTTGTTTGAGCTTGAGTTAGGGTAGTATTTAATTTATTTGAGCTTCATGCAAACGAATATGACTTGTTTAGATCTCACATTGTTAAGTTCATTTGCATTTAACTTGTTATAATTGTTTGTGCTTGAATTTTAGAATGATTTGTTAATTTTAGAATTTTAGAATGACTTGTTAATTTTGGATTGAATATGCACTTGCCTTCAATTGTTCACTTGCCTTCAATTGTTTACAAGGAATCATATACTAAGTGCCAATGTTTTTGGCGAAACATTGATTGTTTTCTGTTTCGCCAAGATTCTGGTGCTTAATATGTCTAATATTATGTGAAGCTCATGCCAAATTATTTCATCGATTATAAACGTTATATATCTGATATTTGAGGGCAGTTTTTTTGTTGTAAATGGCGGAGAGCGATGGGTACCGTGGTGTTTTCTAGAGGCCTTGGGCCAAGTGAGGGGCCCAGATCCAAAACCCCATCAGGGGCAAGAAGCAATGGCTCACCATGTACGACAACATTGAGGGTGCGGTGCACGAGTATGATGTCAATGCACTAGAGTACTAGGGGCCAAGGGTCCAACTCAACTTTGCTAACGATATCTGGAATGTGAGTCAGCTAGCACCTCCCAGCAAGAGGGTAGTCTTCAGGGCCGAGGAGAAGGAGCACCTCAAGGCCGAGGCGTTGATCAGGGCCCGACAATGGCAAAGTAGCAATACCTTGGGAGCATTATCTTAGAGAGGATCCGCAGCTCTATGCCTTGAACAAGGTGTTGCTAAAGGCCACGCACGACAAGGAGGAGACCAATAGTGACAGCATAGACTGGGCCCAAGTCATCGAGTCCTCCGACGTGGATGATGACTGTATCTGCCTGTGATCATGAAAGCCGTATAGACTCTGTGTGCAATAAACATAATCAGATGTCCTCATGTGACCACTATTGGTTCATCAAATTCACCCTAGCACTATGATCATGATGGAGTTTCATTGACAACCAAGGAACAAAAGAATCTATTTTAAGGGCATGCTATTTTTCATTGTTAGTTGTCATAGCGGGAGTCACAAATGCTTATTTCACACAAATCAGGGTAAACAATTTACTAAATACATGATAAATACTTAGTCCTTGAATAATAACCTGTAATATATGTCTTCTCTATATGAATCAACAATCCACCTTTTGCACTTTGTTGCACTTTTTGTTCAAATATATTTGGTAAAAGATGACCCATGTTTTAACATGGATGATTCTATTTTTTGTGGATTGTAGCATTATTAATAGTTAAGGAACATGGATGGAGCTTCTTGTGTTCTTCATGTCATGCTGAATCAGGGAAGAAGCCCACATGCAGTTCATGTCAATCCTTATCTTTTATTCTGTTTTTACTTTCTTCATTTGAGATTTAGAAATCACCCATGTATGCATTTAATCTAGGCTCGACCCTGCCACTTGCTACTATCCAATGCATGTCCTTTGTTTGTGTTAATGCTCAAGTGGATATATGTATTTAACTAGCACATATATCTCTACTCTTATAAAAAAAACCGAGTTGATGATGATGGTGTTCCTGCCATCTTGCAATATAGACCGTCTGATATATATCTGACGGATAGAAAACAAACTATGGCAATTTTGTAAAAAGATACCCGCACCTCTTTCCACATTTGCAGATTATGCCTTCTCTTGTTCATCCTTATCTCCCACAACCTCATTGTTGAGCAATTAAAAAGGAAGCCTCTGGAACAATCTGGCATGGTGGCCGCTGCCGGCGTCGTCCATCCCCATGCCTCCGCTCAGTTCGACCACCAATCACCATCACGCCCCACTCCTCCTCACCTTATCTCTCCTCTTTCTCGAGATATCATTAGTTTTTACACATGGGATTACTCCCGCATGGGTCAATCACAACATGTGTTATATAAAAAAATACATCTTGATGTTCCGTGCAATGCACGAGCATCTTGCCAGTGTATTTAACTAGCACATATGCCCATGCGTTGCAACGAGAGAGAAAATTGACATGTTTAGTGGAATATCCGTCAGCACTCCCAACAACATCCGAATGGTGACCGGCCATGGCAACGAGGCGCACACCGAGGTCTAGCAGAATCCATATCAATAGTACATTAAGAAGCATGATACACATACAATACATCTGGTATGGTTTTTGTACGATGATTCTGATCTCAATAGAATGATTCTATTAAATGTGTTAGGTCATCTCTACATACTCTTGAAGATCAATTAAAAACACGGTTTACGTCTGAGCGAGACGACCCTAGTTCGTTGCTTACAACTCGACACTCTTATTTCTCCTGCACATTACGGTCGCACCACTGGTGGAAAAAAGGCCTTTGGTCGCGGTTCGCAACTGCCATTAGTCGCGGTTGCGCAACCGCGACCAAATAAGCGCGACTAAAGCCTCCCACCTTTAGTCGCGGCTCCTTAAGAACCGCGACTAAAGGCCCGTCCACGTGGGCGCCAGGCGGCCGTCGGGGCGGAGGACCTTTAGTCGCGGTTCTTCTGGCCAACCGCGACTAAAGGCCGCCACAGGTTTAGGGTTTTAGCCCCCCCCCTAAACCTGTTTTCTGTTTAATTTGTATTGTTTTATTTCTTTTGTGCTTTATTTTAATTTTGAAGGAGTTTCATATATTCTACGGTACTACATACATGCATATGAATGTACAATTTCAAATAAATTTGAAATTAGAACCAAAAAGAATTCAAGAGGAATATACAATATATATTCAATATCATCGGATGACCATATACAATTTTGAACAAGTTTCCATACATGATTTAATGCATATAAAGTTATACGTCCTCGTAATAGTGTTCTCCTTTAGGATGGAGGACTTCCCTGCTGAACCATCCAGCTAGTTCCTCTTGAAGTGGTCGGAAGCGAGCTTCTGGACTAAGCATCCACCGGAGGTTATTCCTCTGAGCATTGGTATCACTCGCAACCCGCTCAGAGGTGTATCTCCGGATCATCTCACAGACATAGTATCCACATAGATTGGTCTCCGGTGGCTGAATATCCCCAGCATTCTTAGCCTTTAACATTTTGAATTCTAGCTCTTTTTTGAATTCACCGACCTTTGTATCTACGAACCGTCTCCAAACCCTACGAGGCAAAGAAAATTAAATGAACAAGAGAGTTATTAATTAGTTACTTGATATTAGGAAATGAACGAAATAGGCCGATCGATATAGAGCGCAAATGAATGAAAATAATTACTTCTGCAGCATTCTTCTCATGCCGCCCCAAAGCTTTGGATCCATATTCACAGAGTCGTGGACGAGACATTCTGAGGTGTTAACTTTAATTACTAGCAGAATCCAGTGGAACCTGCGGACACGATACATGCACAGTACGTCATGCATAACTCATCGATTAGCCGACCACATACCATGCATGGAGTAAACAAAAGAGAATGTGCTCAAGACAGAAACACTCACTCAAAATGGTAAGGAAATAGAATATCACTTTTGAGTTCCTGCTTTGTAAGAAACTGCCACAGGTCTGCCTCCACGTCGGCGGGGTAACGCTCCAACACATGTCCATTAACGATGTGTGGGTCAATGAACCCAACATCATGGATGTTCCTTACTCTGCATTCCTTAATCTTCATTCTGCATGTATAATAGCGGACACAACAATATAGTTAGGACATATATATAGTGCAGGCAATATGAACGAGATGGGGTAGAAATTAATAAATCACTTACAGAACGTAGCAACTGATGATAGATTTATCGAGCTCGCGCAGATTGAAAAGCTGGAACAATTCACTCAGTTCAATTTGTACATAGTAATGTTTGAAGTGATGCTCATGTCTAACTTCCACATAAATATATTCTTTGGCGTTTTTATTTTTTATGTAACCCTTGTACCATTTCAACAGACCTTTCATTTGTGGAGGTAGATCATTTTCCTGCGCAGGCTCGACGAGAGGCCCATTCTTGACATATGTAATTACTACCTCCTTCACTGGCGCCTCATCAAGGCCTAACAGTTCACGAAGAGTAATACCTAAGTTGGCTGCTTGTTCTCTGGCACTCGTTACAGTCAATCCCTGTGCTGCCGCAGCTTGTATGATCTCGGGGTCATCCGGACAGAAGGCTTCCACTATAAGCGGGGCAATCGATTGTTTACTTTGTTCCCCGAGCTGGGCAACTTGTTTCCCGCTTTTTTTACTTTCGGCCTTCTCCCGCTCTTTGTTCTCCTTGAACATGAGTGCCTGCCTGCGAAGTTCACGTG
Source organism: Triticum dicoccoides (assembly GCF_002162155.2). Lineage (NCBI taxonomy): Eukaryota > Viridiplantae > Streptophyta > Magnoliopsida > Poales > Poaceae > Triticum > Triticum dicoccoides. The sequence goes on from NW_021261124.1 coordinate 64,995, forward strand.
CATAGTCGTTAGGCAGATTCTTCGCGGCTTGGGACGGTGTGCTCAAAAATGACTTAGCCCACTTCTTTTGCTCATCAGAAAATACTGGCTTGGGCTCGGGCTCTCGTTTCAACCGTGGTATTATAGGAGCATACCACATCACCTTGGCGGGAACCCTCTTCCTGGGTTTCTGGCCCTCAACATCGTCACCAGGGTCATCGCCTCTGATCTTATAACGCAATGCAGTGCATACCGGGCATTCATTCAAATTCTCGTATTCACCGCGGTAGAGGATGCAGTCGTTGATGCATGCATGTATCTTCAGAACCTCTAAACCTAGAGGGCAGACAACCTTCTTTTCTTCGTACGTACTGGCGGGCAACTCGTTATCCTTTGGAAACATATTCTTCAACATTTTCAGCAAGTTTTCAAATGCCGAGTCAGCTACACCTGCCTCTGCCTTCCATTTCAGCAAATCCAGTGTGCAGCCCAGCTTTTTCAGACCATCATCGCATCCGGGGTACAGCGCCTTTCTGTGATCCTCTAACATGCGATCCAAATTCTCCCTCTCCTTTTCAGTTTCGCAGCGTCTCCGTGCATCAGCAATGGTCCGACCAAGATCATCAACGGGATCATCACGTGCCTCTTCTTCACCTTCCCCTTCACCTTCAGCATCCTCCATGAAAGTATCACCGAAATGAGCAAGATAGCTTTCATCGATGAAATCATCCCCTTCTTCATCTTCTTCCATTATAACCCCTCTTTCTCCATGCTTGGTCCAACAATTATAGCTTGGCATGAAAACGTGCCGAAGCAGATGCATGTGAACATCTCTTGAGGAAGAGTAACCCTTCTGATTCTTACAGATAACACATGGATAGATAACAAAACCCCCCTGCTTGTTCGCATTAGCCACTACGAGGAAATCTTTCAAACCCGTAGTGAACTCGCCGGAGAGTCGGTTACCGTACATCCATTGCCGATTCATCTGCATTATTATAATATAAAATATATAATTAACCATCATGCATTTGTTAAACTAACTAGCTACAAACAATATAAATTAAACAATGAACTGCACACATGCATATTTTATCAATGACACATCAAAGGTTCATCAAGTTGCTAACCGCGATCGAGGAGTGTGGCTCCAACACTTCATGTCATGTTTGTTTCATGCTCTTGGGGCATTTCATCAAACACCTTATGTGCATAAGAGGAACCAAAAGCAAACCTACACCCACTTGTGAAGAGAATGGCTCCAAATGGCTAAGTGTTGGCTGCTGGATGGGTATATATAGGGGAGGGGCTTTAGTTGCGGTTGGCCTGGCAAACCGTGACTAAAGGTGCCCGAAGGCCTTTAGTCGCGGTTGTCCTCGCCAACCGCGACTAAAGACCCTCACGTGCGCCAGCTGGCCACCGAGCGCCCTGGGCCCAGGCCTTTGGTCGCGGTTCACCTCCAGAACCGCGACTAAAGGTCCCATTAGTCGCGGTTCCTACAGCTTCGCGACTTATGGGGCTGGACGGAAGCCTGTTTTTCCACCAGTGCACACTGCATAGTAAAGCATATATGCGTGCCCCTCCCACCCCCCTCGATATTAATACATTTTTTTTATTTCATTGCATGCATGCCACACCCTTGGTATTAATATCAATTATTTTGTGTTAATCTCTCCTTTATTTTTTTTGAATCTCCCGTACTTTTTTGGTCTCTACTGATCACGCCCTTTATTCTCTCCTTTCTTTATTACTCCTATATGCCCTTTGTAATTGATCATTCATACTCCCTCCAATCCATATTGGCCCTTGTAAAATATTTCATATATATAAAGATGATATAAATATATTATGTGTTAGTATTTCCCAAAGTACACCATAGCAATTAATCAGGTTAATTAAGTTTATGCCCTGAACAGGAACAAATAATTGCACGGTTGGAAACTATGCATTTTTCTTATCGAATTACATATACGAATTATTTTAATCTGATTTACTTTGCAAGGTTATAGCATAATCATGTTTAACATATTCTGTGTAAATATTAAAAGGTAGGGACCTACGGGGTGAAAACAGAGCGAAATAATCCGACTGCAGCTGAATACGAAATACTAACCAGCGTCCAGGCGCGTGAGCTAACTGTTGCCGCAATGGGCCGGAGCCCAACAGAGAAAGTGCACTTAATGTTGAACCATGGGTTACTTAAAAGAATCAGAAACTTTTCTATAAAACATATGACGATGACGGTCAGAAACGCTCCATTATATATGGTAGATGCAAGATAATTAATTAGAAAAATATTATGCAATATTTTTAGCACGTACACCAATATGCACATATTTTCATCGGGGATAACACCAACACATACATATTTTCATTGGGTATAACACCAACGCGTACACATTTTCATCGGGTATAACACCAACACGTATATATTTTTATTGGGTATAACACCAACACGCACATATTTTCATTGGGTATAATACCAACACATGCATATTTTTATTATGTATAATACTTACTAACTGGTATCACGGTCCAATAAAATATACATGTGGGCATCTCGGATACATGTACCATTTATTAAGGGTGTGAAATTTATAGGTAATACAAACAAAATTCACATCAAGTTATATATATTTATGTAAATAGTTTATTGGGTATAACACCACGCACGCATATTCGTGTGTATATTAACATCAAGGTATGTATATTTATGTGTATATTCACATCGAGGTATGTATATGTATATTTCTATTGAATATAACACCAACACGTACTTATTAAAAACTATGGCATTTATGGTTATATTTTCATTGAGTATAAAACAATGTGTACATATTGTCGTTAGGTATAATATCCACTAATTAGTACCATGATCAAATAACATATAGACGTGGTTATATCTTAGTTACATTTACGTATATACGCACCCAAGTACGAGTGTTTGGATTATTTTTATTCGGAAATAAATCATTGAATATTTAATTAGGATACTAGTGCATGCCAACAAAATATGGAAAGCCATTTATTTTGTCAATTGTATGCCATGCACTAACGTCTAGGTGTCCCAAACAATTAAATATTCAAATTTTCTTGTGTGTGTGTGTGTGTGT
>NW_021261124.1:68316-70569 GCF_002162155.2 Triticum dicoccoides
AGGGGGTTGAAGAATAAAGAAACTAAAATTTATAATCGTCGTAAAAAATATTTTATATTATGTAAAATTACAAACGTAAAATTATAGTGTAAAATACACATAAACTCCAAATTTTCTTGTCATATGACCTATATTTGAAAATTTTTTATGCCAAATTTTATTTACTGAATCAATAGGAATGTAACTATTTGACTCCGTACTAGACAAGCACCTAGTTTGCACGCCACCCACTCCGTACCAACTAAGTCCATCGTAACGGTATTACTACCAATTGACTCCGTCCCAAACGGTAACACTCTTACCATCAAGAAGTTAAAATTACCATTCATTTGTGGCGTGTACTCTCGCATCTTACGACTCAAAATAATATGTAAACAATTAAATGTATGATTTTCCTTTTTTACTAGATTATATCATAACAATTACCGTATACTTTAATGCATCAAAGAAACTATTAAAAAAATCATCGGAGAAATACCCAAATTATTAGAACGATTACTAGTAAATTGAACTAAGCAACACCTTTTTTATTGGCTTAGCATTACCACGTGTGCGTACTACTTTACAACTAGAGGAGTGATGCGTGGTGGTCAGTAACGAAACATAGTTTCATTACTACATATGTCATTGTCTGTTACCATGATTATCGTTAAGAGGTAGAACAAGCGATGAAGGTGCGGGGCAGCCGGTAACAAAAATTTATTCTATTACTATGTATGACCCATTATTTTACCAGTAAGGCTGAGATGCGAGGCAGGTTAATCAGTAACGAGAAGTAATGTCGTTACTATATGTTCCTTTTTTGTTACCATCATTATTAGAGGAGTGCCTAACCAGGCCAATGACATGTGAAACATGATTTTGGGACCAATCTGCTAGTACTATGTTACGATGTGTGCCCATGTTTTTACGATCAAAATTACCACAGGAGTGTGTAGTAAATGGTTTACTACAAAAAAACACATTTTTCTAATAATAAATGGATGGACAAGGTGGTTAGCAACATGTGTCGTAAAATGCTTACTACAGGAAACACAACTTTTACTATCAAGTGAAGGGGAGGTAGTTAGCACGCATAGATAAGCGTAGGGGCCAGCTCGGTAGGGTGGTGCCTGGTCTGGCCGAAGCACAGAATAAGGAACTTTACGCTCTCGCTTACAATAGCGCTGCCCCCCGCGCGCGCGTGCGTGCGTGCGTGCGTGCGTGTGTGTGTTGTCAACCTGGATGAGGAATAGTTATTTTCGCCCCTCTCTATTTTGATGATAATTCACTGTATTTATAGGTTTCGTAAATTTTGTCTTATTTCATACGTAAAAAGAAAACGTAAGAAAATATATACTCATCGTAAAAAATATTTTATGTTATGTAAAATTACGAACGTAAAAACATAATGTAAACCACACATAAAATGCGATATTTCTGGTCTCATAACCTATTTTTTTGTTTTCTTATACCAAATTTTACGTAGTGAATCAATATGAATGTAACTATTTGTATTCCAAACGTAATTTATTTATGAAGCGATCGTAAGATTAGCTCGGGTGAAGAATGACTTATTCTGCATCCTGGGTGATGAATAGTATTACTATATATCGCGATATTCGTCACCATGTATGAGGAATAGTTATTCTTCACCACATCTCTATTTTGATGTTAATGCACCGTATTTTTAGATTTCACATATTTGGTCTTATTTCATACGTAAAAATAGAACGTAAGAAAATATGTACTCGTCGTGAAAAATATTTTATGATATGTAAAATTACGAAGGTAAAAACATAGTGTAAAACATACATAAAATGCGATATTTCTGGTCTTATAACCTATTTTTTATACCAAATTTTACGTAGTGAATCAATATGAATGTTACTATTTGTATTCCAAACGTAATTTATTTATGAAGCGATCGTAAGATTACCTCGGGTGAAGAATGACTTATTCCACATCCTGGGTGATGAATATTATTACTATATATCACGCTATTTGTCACCCTGAATGAGGAATAGTTATTCTTCACCCCATCTCTACTTTGATGTTAATGCACCGTATTTTTAGGTTTCGTAAATTTTGTCTTATTTCATACGTAAAAAGAGAATGTAAGAAAAGATATACTCGTCGTAAAAAATATTTTATATTATGTAAAATTACGAACGTAAAAACATAGTGTAAAACATACTAAAATGCGATATTTCTGGTCTTATAACTTTTTTTTTGTTTTCTTATACCAAATTTTACGTAGTGAATCAATATGAA
>NW_021261124.1:71547-71970 GCF_002162155.2 Triticum dicoccoides
GACAACCACATCCCCAACCGGAGCGCTTCAGCCTCCCTCACCATGCTTGTCTCTTGGATCATTTAGAATGAGCGAAATGTGCGGGTGTTCCGGCACAAGTTCGCGCCGCCGCCGATGATTCTTAACACCATCATGGAGGAGGCAAAGCTTTGGATTACTACGGATGCTAAAAGACTAGGGCCTTTTTTGGCGTGAGTAATCATCATACCGTGTATGCGGGTGCTCTTGTAAAACTCTAAACTCTGCTTCTCCCTTATTTAATAGATGAGGCAAATCTTATACCTCCATTTTGAAAAAAAGAAAATGTTGTGAGTCAGTTACTGCATGCATGCGTTCAATTACTGCGTGTGCTTGGTGGCCGCTCTCAACATGTAGATCTGAGGGCCATTGTCTTCTGATCTAATATATCTAACGGCTAAGTTA
>NW_021261124.1:72166-72736 GCF_002162155.2 Triticum dicoccoides
TTTGGATGATGTGGCACAAGGAGAAGACAAATAATTCATAGTAGTGGGGGCTAGCTATTTAGATACTGTAGATACTAGAATCCCTCTACTCGCTCGGCCGGGGGTGGCTTACTAATTGCATTGCTTTCTCATGTGTATATCATGAAAAGAAAAATACACTGCGGATTTTATTTTTACTTTTTCAGATTAATACCCAAAAGATGGCCTATAAAGACACATGAATAACTAGATAAAAGGATTGACACATAAGCTCGGGACCTAGTGTGCACTCCTTGGCACCGAGAATCGCCTGGGACGCCGAGGGGAGAGGAGGGGGCGGGGATGTCGTGGAGTGGAGGGGAGACGTCGTGGTGGGCCTACAGGTTATTAAAAGTTGGATCCACCACTCACTCTGACTAAAAATGGTCACATGTTTGCGTCTAACAACAAACCAATGAATATATATTGTATATGTGGTTTTTTTAATATATGTTTATATGTTTACTTTTGCAGATTAGAGATAAAGACCGATGGCTTCAGACAATGCTTTGAAAATGTCGTTGATAAAGTTACTAGCGTAACTATGATGGA
>NW_021261124.1:74980-77003 GCF_002162155.2 Triticum dicoccoides
TTTTTTTTTCAAAAAGAAGGATTACCACTGAGCTTTGCGTTGTCGTGGTGTACATAACCATCTTTATTGCATTATTCAATAAAACCTTACAAAATAAATACATAGATAAATCCAAAGACAACTTCCTAACGAAAACTGTCGCCCTACCTACAAAATTGATGATGTGTCCTGACCTGTCACACACACCAAGAAATCTGGTGGCCTCACCTAGCCGTCAGCTAGCCGGGAGTACCAACTTGTCTAGCAGACCCTCAGCGTGCACGGCATATGCACAACGTAGAATCGGTTGCCACCTTCTTCTGTTGTTCCATCTTCACGAGCAATAAATGCACTAATGTCGTGCACACCGTAGAATGCGTCGCCACCTTCTTACGCGGCCCTATCTTCAGGAGCAATCACTCCACTGATTTTTCCTCCATGTATGTCAGCAAGCAGCTCTCGCCCTTGTTTGGCTGAGATGCAGCGCAGCGCGACTCCATTGGGGCGCTGGCGGTAGAGGTCGCTTTGCCGTCGAGGCACACTATTTGAAGTGAAGTTTACAACAACACCAGACCCTTCTACCATTGACGCCACCACGACGCCGGATAACGCTAGCCTCCTGCACCGAAACCCCACTGCACCTTGCCGCCAAGATCGTCGTCATCGATACTGTAGATGGCATGCCACTCCACCTTGGTCACTGCACGAGAAGCATATGGCGACATACGCCCAGCCACCAAGCCAAACACTCCAGCCAATGTACAACCCCAAAGATGATGCCCCCATGAGGGTGACGACGCAGAAAAGCCGCCATCATCCGATCCAGAAAATCCTGAATCTGGGGTTTCTTCCGGAGCATACAGGGAACGCGAATCGATCCACACCGCCTCCAACGAGCTAACAACACCCACGGGCGCGACTGTTGATGGTTCTGGCAGAGGCCTAACAGGGCTTTCACTGGTAATTTCGCGTCCATCCCCGGCTGGACCACCAGATCGACCTCCTCCGTCATCCAACACGCCCTTAGGTGACGTCTGCTGCCGGGAAACAACACGATCGGAGCCGCACCATCGTTCGGAACCTCTACCGCGCCTGGGTGAGCCATCAACAGCGTAGGGGCCCTCGCCTTTGCGCCGCCGATGCCGGACGACACACACATCCAGGACACCCGTGTGGATCTCCACTGTAATCGCATCCCGAAGCCACGACGGAGGAAGGCCCCGCCGCCGTCATCATCCCCCACCTGGGCTTTGCCCCGCGAAGCTCCGGCGGCGGCCATTTGATAAATAAGACATTAGGATCACGCGGGTACACATGATCGAAATTAGCAGTATTTCTAGCTTTCCACAAAGTCCATAACACTTCTCTGCTTTAGATAAACCTTCTATCTAAGCACTGAAATCTTCTACCTTAACTTATCGGCCATTTCAGTCAGTCCAGTAGCAGTTCCGACCACTCCAACAAATTTAGCTACCACACATGTACTCCCTCCGTCCCAAAATGTTTGTCTTAGATTTGTCCAAATACGGATGTATTTAATTATGACATGTGTTTCAATTTCTATAGGAAAAAAGATGTCAGTTGATTTATACGATAGGAACTTTTCATTTGGTCTGGGCTAATGTTTTTTTTTTGAAATGTGAAGGATTGACTTCTATCCTATATAGAAATAGGAATCTTTTCATATTTACCAAAGAGCTACAAAGAATGTTTCCTATAATTTTCATATCCTTTAGAATTCCGACAAAATTTCTCTAAACCAAATGAAACCTAAGTTCCTCCTCTTTTACTATACACCTTGTCTCGACACAATTTGAACGGTTTTCTAGGTCGGAGTCTTCATTTTTTTATGAGAACTTCAGCTTTTGCTTGCAGCCTTTCACGTGAGCTGGGCTGCTAGGGGGTGGTTTCACATGTCTTTTGCTTGCAGCCTTTCACGTGAGCTGGGCTGCTAGGGGGTGGTTTCACATGTCTTTTGTACTGCTTTTTACCCCCTTTTCAGTCATCAAAAAACAAAAATGACACACCTCTCCTTCTTCCGGAC
>NW_021261125.1:0-609 GCF_002162155.2 Triticum dicoccoides
GGCTGGGCCCTGGTGGTGGCCCAGTTGGCCTGTGGTCAGTTGGGCCGAAGCCCAGGGGGTTTCTTTTCTCCTTTTTTTTTGTATTGTTTTCCTGTTTTCTTTTTATTTATTTTCTTTTATGTTTTAATCAATTTAAAATATTTAGGCATTTTATAAAAATGTGTTTGTTTCATCATAATTACCCTTGTAATATTCGTCAACCACCGAACAATTTTATTTTAAATTTTGAAAACTTTTATTGTTTTCATCAATTTGAATTTTGAATTTGAACGGTTTCGAATTATTTCGAGGATAGCAACAGTAATCGGGATGACGTGCCATGATTAGCGTGGGATTACTGTAGCAAGATTATCCGGGCGTTACAAAAGGCCTCTGCTTCCCGCCCTTTGGGCTGCTGAAAAGCGACCTTTGGTCCCAGTTGGTGGCTCCAACCGAGACTAAAGGGGTGCTTTGGTCCCGGTTGCTGCCACGAACCGGGACCAAAGGTCTGTTTATATAAGCCACACTTGTGAAATTTTCAGTTCAGTTCTTCTTCCCACTGCCCCGACGCCGTCGCCGCGCGCGCCCCTGCCCCGACGCCATTGTCGCGCCACCGCCCCCTGCCCCAAC
>NW_021261126.1:0-774 GCF_002162155.2 Triticum dicoccoides
CCCCGGCTCTCCCCTCCTCTCCCTCGCTCTCTCTCTCACACGGCCGAACACCACCGTCGCCGCCGTTCGCCATAGCAGCCGACTCCGGCCACCCCTCGCTCCCCCGACTAGCTCAGGAGCTCCGCCTCGACCTCCTCTTCCTCCCCACCGCTCCACGGGTCTTCGGAGGCTCTGCATCGCCGTCACGCCGCCGTTCCCCTCTTCGGGCTCCGACCACCGTTGCCGACGAATTCGCCGTCTCCAGCGCGTCCCCGAGCCCGCTTCGACGCCCACTGCAACCGCGGTGAGCCCCCGAGTCGTTTCCCCCTTCTTCCCGGGTCTCTTTCGACCTCTAGGCCTTAGCCCCACCTTGGCCGAGAGCTCCACGCCGCCGGCGATGTTGCCGTCGTGGCCACGGTCACCGTAGCGCCCAACCGAGCACACTATCGTGCTCCACGCCTCACTAGGAGCACGCAGCACGCACCAACGCCTCCCCAAACCCCCTGCAACGCCGACTCCGACCGCACCCGAACTCCGGCCGCCGCTCACGAGCTCGCCGTCGACGACTCCGGCCACCTCAGGCCCGGCCACCACCACCGTTCGACGCGCGGGAGCAAGGGCTCTCCAACGAGCCCAAGCACAGCCTCGCCCGTGCCCTGTAGCGCGATCCCGCATCGCGCCGCCGTCTCGGGCCTCGCCGGCGTCACGTCGCCGGTGGGTTTGACCCACTTTGACCACGGCAGGACCCCCCCTGAGTCCCTGACAGGTGGGCCCAGCCCTGTAGCTAATTAGGAT
>NW_021261127.1:0-1017 GCF_002162155.2 Triticum dicoccoides
AACGGTGCACAGTTAGGGGGAACACTTCTTGAATTTATTGTGAGGGATCATCTTATTTACTACCGTCGTTCTAAGTAAACAAGATGCAAAACATGATAAACATCACATGCAATCAAATAATAAACGTGACATGATATGGCCAATATCACATAGCTCCATTGATCTCCATCTTGGGGCTCCATGATCATCTTGTCACCGGCTTGACACCATGATCTCCATCATCATGATCTCCATCATCGTGTCTCCATGAAGTTGCTCGCCAACTATTACTTCTACTACTATGGCTAACGCATTTAGCAATAAAGTAAAGTAATTTACATGGCGTTTCTCGATGACACGCAGGTCATTAAAAGAATAAAGACAACTCCTATGGCTCCTGCCGGTTGTCATACTCATCGACATGCAAGTCATGATTCCTATTACAATAGCATGAACATCTCATACATCACATATAGATCATTCATCATTCATCACAACTTTGGCCATATCATATCACAAACCACTTGCTGCAAAAACAAGTTAGACGTCCTCTAATTGTTGTTGCAAGTTTTACGTGGCTGAATTAGGGTTCTAGCAAGAACGTTTTCTTACCTACGTTAAAGCCACAACGTGATTTGTCAACTTCTATTTACCCTTCATAAGGACCCTGTTCATCGATTCCGCTCCAACTAAAGTGGGAGAGACAGACACCTGCCAGCCACCTTATGCAACTAGTGCATGTTAGTCGGTGGAACCGGTCTCACGTAAGCGTACGTGTAAGGTTGGTCCGGGCCGCTTCATCCCACAATACCGCTGAAGCAAGAAAGGACTAGTAACGGCAAGAAAGTTGACAAATCTACGCCCACAACAAATTGTGTTCTACTCGCGCAAGAAGAACTACGCATAGACCTAGCTCATGATGCCACTGTTGGGGAACGTTGCAGAAAACAAAAATTTTCCTACTCGTTTCACCAAGATCATCTAGGAGTTCATCTAGCAACGAGTCATTGGATGCATCTACATACCTTTGTAGATCGC
>NW_021261128.1:0-2436 GCF_002162155.2 Triticum dicoccoides
TTAGGATAAAAGATCATGTTAAAGCTTCGACTGTTGTTCGCAAGAGTAATACTAGGACTTATACACCTCCTGAGCAAATTAATGTTGAACCTGGTATTGCTATGATTAAAGATCTCTTGGATGAGGATTTAGATGGGCATGTTATCTCTTTCTTGGGTGAAACTGCTAATATTGCTAGACCCGATACTAAAACACGTAGACCTGTTGTAGGCACACCTGTTATTTCTGTTAAAATAGGAGATCATTGTTACCATGGCTTATGTGATATGGGTGCTAGTGCTAATGCGATACCTTATGATCTTTATAAAGAAATTATGCACGATATTGCACCAGTTAAATTAGAAGATATTGATGTTACTATTAAGCTTGCCAATAGGGACACCATTAAACCTATTGGGATTGTTAGAGATGTTGAAGTCTTTTGTGGGAAGATTAAATACCCTGCTGATTTTCTTGTTCTTGGTTCCCCACAAGATGATTTTTGTCCCATTATTTTTGGTAGACCCTTCTTGAATACTGCTAGTGCTAAGATTGATTGTAAAAAGAATATTGTCACTGTTGGCTTAGATGGTATGTCTCATGAGTTTAATTTCGCTAAGTTTAGTAGACAACATCGTGAAAAGGAACCATCTAGTAAGGATGAAATTATTGGTCTTGCTTCCATTGCTGTTCCTCCAACTGATCCGTTAGAACAATATTTGCTAGACCATGAAAATGATATGTTTATGAAGGAAAGGGAAGAAATAGATGAAGTGTTCCTTAAACAAGAACCTATGCTGAAACATAATCTTCCCGTTGAAATTCTTGGGGATCCCCCTCCACCCAAGGGTGATCCCGTGTTTGAACTCAAACCATTACCTGATAATCTTAAGTATGCTTATCTTGATGAAAAAGAAATATATCCTGTTATTATTAGTGCTAAACTTTCAGAGGAAGAAGAAGAAAGATTATTGAAAACTCTGAAGAAGCACCGAGCTGCTATTGGATATACCCTGGATGATCTTAAGGGCATTAGTCCCACATTATGTCAACACAAAATTTTAGTGGAGAAAGAGGCCAAACCAGTTAGAGATCCTCAAAGACGATTAAATCCCAAAATGAAGGATGTGGTAAGAAAGGAGATACTAAAACTCCTTGAGGCAGGTATTATTTATCCCGTTGCTGATAGTGAATGGGTAAGCCCTGTCCATTGTGTCCCTAAAAAGGGAGGTATTACCGTTGTTCCTAATGATAAAGATGAATTGATCCCGCAAAGAATTATTACAGGCTATAGGATGGTAATTGATTTCCGTAAGTTAAATAAAGCTACTAAGAAAGATCATTACCCATTACATTTTATTGATCAAATGCTAGAAAGGCTATCCAAACACACACATTTTTGCTTTCTAGATGGTTATTCTGGCTTCTCTTAGATACCTGTATCAGCGGGGGATCAATCTAAAACTACTTTTACATGCCCTTTTGGTACTTTTGCTTATAGACGTATGCCTTTTGGTTTATGTAATGCACCTGCTACCTTTCAAAGATGCATGATGGCTATATTTTTTGATTTTTCTGAAAAGATTTGTGAGGTATTCATGGATGACTTCTCCGTCCATGGATCCTCTTTTGATGATTGTTTGAGCAACCTTGATCGAGTTTTGCAGAGATGCGAAGACACTAGTCTTGTCCTGAATTTGGAAAAGTGTCACTTTATGGTTAATGAAGGCATTGTCTTGGGGCACAAGATCTTCGAGAGAGGTATTGAAGTTGATAAAGCCAAAGTTGATGCTATTGAAAAGATGCCATGTCCCAAAGACATAAAAGGTATGAGAAGTTTCCTTGGTCATGCCGGTTTTTATAGGAGGTTCATTAAGGACTTTTCTAAAATCTCTAGGCCTCTGACTAACTTATTGCAAAAACATATTCCTTTTGTCTTTGATGATGATTGTGTAGAAGCATTTGAAACACTTAAGAAAGCTTTGATCACTACACCTATTGTTCAGCAACCTGATTGAAATTTACCTTTTGAAATTATGTGCGATGCTAGTGATTATGCTGTTGGGGCTGTTTTAGGGCAAAGAGTCGATAAGAAATTGAATGTTATCCATTATGCTAGCAAGACTCTTGATACTGCCCAGAGAAATTATGCTACCACTGAAAAAGAATTCTTAGCAGTTGTGTTTGCATGTGATAAGTTTAGACCTTATATTGTTGATTCCAAAGTTACTATTCACACTGATCATGCTGCTATTAAATATCTTATGGAAAAGAAAGATGCTAAGCCTAGACTCATTAGATGGGTTCTCTTGCTCGAAGAATTTGACTTGCATATTGTTGATAGAAAAGGAGCTGAGAACCCCGTTGCAGACAACTTGTCTAGGCTAGAAAATGTTCTTGATGACCCACTGCCTATTAATGATAGCTTTCCTGATGAACAATTAGCGGTCGTCAATG
>NW_021261129.1:0-1053 GCF_002162155.2 Triticum dicoccoides
CGGCCACCTCCTGCTTCCCCCGGTCTCCCTAGCGACGCCACGACGACGCCTCGTGTCCCCTCGCTCCTCTTCCTCCCTCGCTGCTCCCTCTCTCTTCCCCGAACACTCTCCCCCTCCTCTGTTCTCCTCACCGAACGCGCCCGCCGCCGCCGACGAGAACCACCGCGGCCATGGCCCCTCCCTCGTCCCCTTGAGCAGCCCAGGAGCTCCGTCACGACATCCTCGACCTCCCCACCAAGCCAAGCACCGCCGGACACCCTGTGACGATGCCTCCGAGCTCGTCACCGCCGCATCTGCCGCCGGACTTCGCCCGTCGGTCTGCATCGCCCAGTCCCTCCCCGAGCTCAACGACGGCGCCGTTCGAATCCCTGTGAGCCCCGCCATCATCTCCCCCTCTCCCCATGGTCGATTTCTTGCTGCAACGCCGATGACCGCGAGTCCCGTATGCCGCCGCCGCACGAGGTCGTCGCCGACGAGGCTCCGGTGACCAAATGGTCACGTGCGTGCCTCCGTTGGGTTCGTGAGCTCTCGTAGATCATGTAGGTGCAAACCGCTGGTCCTCCCGCGCGCCGTGTCGTCGATTCCGTCGACACCCGAGCTCCGGCCGCCGCCCAGCTCGCCGCTGCCGCCGCTATGGACCACCTCGCGCCCTCTCACTGCCACCGCTGGATGCGCACGAGCCCCAGCTCTTCATAGGACCCAACCGCGTCGCAAACTGCCGCCTGTAGCGCGAGCCCGAGCAACTCCGGCGAGCCTCCGCCGCGAGATGTGGTCGCCGGTGCTTAATCCGGCGATGCTGACGTGGCACCACCATTAGCGCTAATGACGCACTAACTAACCCCCCCCCCTAAAGCCACTGACATGTGGGCCCTAGTGCCCCTAATCTTTAATTAAACTAAACTAACCCCCCTGTCTAACCTGTGTCACTGACGTGTGGCCCCCACACGTCAGGTTTGACCTGGACCAGCCCAGTTGACTCTGCTGACGTCACAGTGACGTGGTGCTGACGCCATAATTCATTTCTGGATTTATATTATTCAGGAAATTCCAGAA
>NW_021261130.1:0-5720 GCF_002162155.2 Triticum dicoccoides
CAGTCTGGGCCGATTTTGGCCCATTTCTTGGACTATTACTCAGTTTTGGGTTCCCGAAGTGATTTCCACGATTGACGAACCCCTGGGTGCGTTTACGTGTCGGTCATCAGCACTCACAATTTTGGCCGATTCTGGTCTGTTTCGTGCACTATTACTCACCGTTTTGGGGACCCAGAGCGATTTCCACGATTGACGATCCCCAGGTTGAGTTTACGTGTCCGTCGTCAACACTCAAAGTTTTGGCCAATTCTGACCCGTTTAGTGGACTATTACTCACCATTTTGGTGTCCCGAAGTGATTTCCATAGTTGTTGAATCCCAAGGTGCGCTTACGTGTCGGTCATCAACACTCGCAGTTTTGGCCGATTCTGGGCTCTTTCATGGACTATTACTCACTGTTTTGGGGTCCCGAAGTGATTTCCATGGTTGTCGGACCCCATGGTGTGCTTATGTGTTGGTCGTCAGGACTCGCAGTCTGGGCCGATTCTAGCCCGTTTCGTGGACTATTACTCACTGGCTTGTGGTCCCGGAGTGATTTCCACGATTAACGAACTTAACCCCGGGGTGCGTTTATGTGCCGGTCAGCAACACTCACAGTTTTTGTCGATTTTGCCCCGTTTCATGGCCTATTACTCACTGTTTTGAGGTCTCGGAGTGATTTCCACGATTAAGGAACCCCAGGGTGCGTTTAAGTGTCGGTCATCAGCACTCACTATTTTGGCCGATGCTGGTCCGTTTCGTGTACTATTACTCACTGTTTTGGGGTCCCAGAGCGATTTCCACGATTGACGATCCCCGGGATGCGTTTACGTGTCCGTCGTCAACACTCAAAGTTTTGGCCAATTCTGACCCGTTTCGTGGACTATTACTCGTCGTTTTGGTGTACCGAAGCGATTTCCATAGTTGTTGAACCCCGAGGTGCGCTTACGTGTCGGTCATCAACACTCGCAGTTTTGGCCAATTCTGGCCTATTTCATGGCCAATTACTCACTGTTTTGGGGTCCTAAAGAGATTTCCATGGTTGTCGAACCCCAAGATGTGCTTACGTGTTGGTCGTCAAGAATCGCAGTCTGGGCCGATTTTGGCCCGTTTCTTGGACTATTACTCAGTTTTGGGTTCCCGAAGTGATTTCCACGATTGACGAACCCCTGGGTGCGTTTACGTGTTGATCATCAACACTCACAATTTTGGCCGATTCTGGTCTGTTTCGTGCACTATTACTCACCGTTTTGGGGACCCAGAGCGATTTCCACGATTGACGATCCCCAGGTTGAGTTTACGTGTCCGTCGTCAACACTCAAAGTTTTGGCCAATTCTGACCCGTTTAGTGGACTATTACTCACCGTTTTGGTGTCCCGAAGTGATTTCCATAGTTGTTGAATCCCAAGGTGCGCTTACGTGTCGGTCATCAACACTCGAAGTTTTGGCCGATTCTGGGCTCTTTCATGGACTATTACTCACTCTTTTGGGGTCCCGAAGTGATTTCCATGGTTGTCGGACCCCATGGTGTGCTTATGTGTTGGTCGTCAAGACTCGCAGTCTGGGCCGATTCTAGCCCGTTTCGTGGACTATTACTCACTGTGTTGTGGTCCCAGAGTGATTTCCACGATTAACGAACTTAACCCCGGGGTGCGTTTATGTGCCGGTCAGCAACACTCACAGTTTTTGTCGATTCTACCCCGTTTCATGGCCTATTACTCACCGTTTTGAGGTCTCGGAGTGATTTCCACGATTAAGGAACCCCAGGGTGCGTTTAAGTGTCGGTCATCAGCACTCACTATTTTGGCCGATTCTGGTCCGTTTCGTGTACTATCACTCACTGTTTTGGGGTCCCAGAGCGATTTCCACGATTGACGATCCCCGGGATGCGTTTACGTGTCCGTCATCAACACTCAAAGTTTTGACCAATTATGACCCGTTTCGTGGACTATTACTCGTCGTTTTGGTGTACCGAATCGATTTCCATAGTTGTTGAACCCCGAGGTGCGCTTACGTGTCGGTCATGAACACTCGCAGTTTTGGCCAATTCTGGCCTGTTTCATGGCCTATTACTCACTGTTTTGGGGTCCTAAAGAGATTTCCATGGTTGTCGAACCCCAAGATGTGCTTACGTGTTGGTCGTCAAGAATCGCAGTCTGGGCCGATTTTGGCCCGTTTCTTGGACTATTACTCAGTTTTGGGTTCCCGAAGTGATTTCCACGATTGATGAACCCCTGGGTGCGTTGACGTGTCGGTCATCAGGACTCACAATTTTGGCCGATTCTGGTCTGTTTCGTGCACTATTACTCACCGTTTTGGGGACCCAGAGCGATTTCCACGATTGACGATCCCCAGGTTGAGTTTACGTGTCCGTCGTCAACACTCAAAGTTTTGGCCAATTCTGACCCGTTTAGTGGACTATTACTCACCGTTTTGGTGTCCCGAAGTGATTTCCATAGTTGTTGAATCCCAAGGTGTGCTTACGTGTCGGTCATCAACACTCGAAGTTTTGGCCGATTCTGGGCTCTTTCATGGACTATTACTCACTGTTTTGGGGTCCCGAAGTGATTTCCATGGTTGTCGGACCCCATGGTGTGCTTATGTGTTGGTCGTCAAGACTCGCAGTCTGGGCCGATTCTAGCCCGTTTCGTGGACTATTACTCACTGTCTTGTGGTCCCGGAGTGATTTCCACGATTAACGAACTTAACCCCGGGGTGCGTTTATGTGCCGGTCAGCAACACTCACAGTTTTTGTCGATTCTGCCCCGTTTCATGGCCTATTACTCACTGTTTTGAGGTCTCGGAGTGATTTCCACGATTATGGAACCCCAGGGTGCGTTTAAGTGTCGGTCATCAGCACTCACTATTTTGGCCGATTCTGGTCCGTTTCGTGTACTATTACTCACTGTTTTGGGGTCCCAGAGCGATTTCCACGATTGACGATCCCCGGGGTGCGTTTACGTGTCCGTCGTCAACACTCAAAGTTTTGGCCAATTCTGACCCGTTTCGTGGACTATTACTCGTCGTTTTGGTGTACCGAAGCGATTTCCAAAGTTGTTGAACCCCGAGGTGCGCTTACGTGTCGGTCATCAACACTCGCAGTTTTGGCCAATTCTGGCCTATTTCATGGCCTATTACTCACTGTTTTGGGGTCCTAAAGAGATTTCCATGGTTGTCGAACCCCAAGATGTGCTTACGTGTTGGTCGTCAAGAATCGCAGTCTGGGCCGATTTGGGCCCGTTTCTTGGACTATTACTCAGTTTTGGGTTCCCGAAGTGATTTCCACGATTGACGAACCCCTGGGTGCGTTTACGTGTTGATCATCAACACTCACAATTTTGGCCGATTCTGGTCTGTTTCGTGCACTATTACTCACCGTTTTGGGGACCCAGAGCGATTTCCACGATTGACGATCCCCAGGTTGAGTTTACGTGTCCGTCGTCAACACTCAAAGTTTTGGCCAATTCTGACCCGTTTAGTGGACTATTACTCACCATTTTGGTGTCCCGAAGTGATTTCCATAGTTGTTGAATCCCAAGGTGCGCTTACGTGTCGGTCATCAACACTCGCAGTTTTGGCCGATTCTGGGCTCTTTCATGGACTATTACTCACTGTTTTGGGGTCCCGAAGTGATTTCCATGGTTGTCGGACCCCATGGTGTGCTTATGTGTTGGTCGTCAAGACTCGCAGTCTGGGCCGATTCTAGCCTGTTTCGTGGATTATTACTCACTGTCTTGTGGTCCCGGAGTGATTTCCACGATTAACGAACTTAACCCCGGGGTGCGTTTATGTGCCGGTCAGCAACACTCACAGTTTTTGTCGATTCTGCCCCGTTTCATGGCCTATTACTCACTGTTTTGAGGTCTCGGAGTGATTTCCACGATTATGGAACCCCAGGGTGCGTTTAAGTGTCGGTCATCAGCACTCACTATTTTGGCCGATTCTGGTCCGTTTCGTGTACTATTACTCACTGTTTTGGGGTCCCAGAGCGATTTCCACGATTGACGATCCCCGGGGTGCGTTTACGTGTCCGTCGTCAACACTCAAAGTTTTGGCCAATTCTGACCCGTTTCGTGGACTATTACTCGTCGTTTTGGTGTACCGAAGCGATTTCCATAGTTGTTGAACCCCGAGGTGCGCTTACGTGTCGGTCATCAACACTCGCAGTTTTGGCCAATTCTGGCCTATTTCATGGCCTATTACTCACTGTTTTGGGGTCCTAAAGAGATTTCCATGGTTGTCGAACCCCAAGATGTGCTTACGTGTTGGTCGTCAAGAATCGCAGTCTGGGCCGATTTGGGCCCGTTTCTTGGACTATTACTCAGTTTTGGGTTCCCGAAGTGATTTCCACGATTGACGAACCCCTGGGTGTGTTTACGTGTTGATCATCAACACTCACAATTTTGGCCGATTCTGGTCTGTTTCGTGCACTATTACTCACCGTTTTGGGGACCCAGAGCGATTTCCACGATTGACGATCCCCAGGTTGAGTTTACGTGTCCGTCGTCAACACTCAAAGTTTTGGCCAATTCTGACCCGTTTAGTGGACTATTACTCACCATTTTGGTGTCCCGAAGTGATTTCCATAGTTGTTGAATCCCAAGGTGCGCTTACGTGTCGGTCATCAACACTCGCAGTTTTGGCCGATTCTGGGCTCTTTCATGGACTATTACTCACTGTTTTGGGGTCCCGAAGTGATTTCCATGGTTGTCGGACCCCATGGTGTGCTTATGTGTTGGTCGTCAAGACTCGCAGTCTGGGCCGATTCTAGCCTGTTGCGTGGACTATTACGCACTGTCTTGTGGTCCCGGAGTGATTTCCACGATTAACGAACTTAACCCCGGGGTGCGTTTATGTGCCGGTCAGCAACACTCACAGTTTTTGTCGATTCTGCCCCGTTTCATGGCCTATTACTCACTGTTTTGAGGTCTCGGAGTGATTTCCACGATTATGGAACCCCAGGGTGCGTTTAAGTGTCGGTCATCAGCACTCACTATTTTGGCCGATTCTGGTCCGTTTCGTGTACTATTACTCACTGTTTTGGGGTCCCAGAGCGATTTCCACCATTGACGATCCCCGGGGTGCGTTTACGTGTCCGTCGTCAACACTCAAAGTTTTGACCAATTCTGACCCGTTTCGTGGACTATTACTCGTCGTTTTGGTGTACCGAAGCGATTTCCATAGTTGTTGAACCCCGAGGTGCGCTTACGTGTCGGTCATCAACACTCGCAGTTTTGGCCAATTCTGGCCTATTTCATGGCCTATTACTCACTGTTTTGGGGTCCTAAAGAGATTTCTATGGTTGTCGAACCCCAAGTTGTGCTTACGTGTTGGTCGTCAAGAATCGCAGTCTGGGCCGATTTTGGCCCATTTCTTGGACTATTACTCAGTTTTGGGTTCCCGAAGTGATTTCCACGATTGACGAACCCCTGGGTGCGTTTACGTGTCGGTCATCAGCACTCACAATTTTGGCCGATTCTGGTCTGTTTCGTGCACTATTACTCACCGTTTTGGGGACCCAGAGCGATTTCCACGATTGACGATCCCCAGGTTGAGTTTACGTGTCCGTCGTCAACACTCAAAGTTTTGGCCAATTCTGACCCGTTTAGTGGACTATTACTCACCGTTTTGGTGTCCCGAAGTGATTTCCATAGTTGTTGAATCCCAAGGTGCGCTTACGTGTCGGTCATCAACACTCGCAGTTTTGGCCGATTCTGGGCTCTTTCATGGACTATTACTCAC
>NW_021261130.1:8903-10829 GCF_002162155.2 Triticum dicoccoides
AACTTAACCCCGGGGTGCGTTTATGTGCCGGTCAGCAACACTCACAGTTTTTGTCGATTCTACCCCGTTTCATGGCCTATTACTCACCGTTTTGAGGTCTCGGAGTGATTTCCACGATTAAGGAACCCCAGGGTGCGTTTAAGTGTCGGTCATCAGCACTCACTATTTTGGCCGATTCTGGTCCGTTTCGTGTACTATCACTCACTGTTTTGGGGTCCCAGAGCGATTTCCACGATTGACGATCCCCGGGATGCGTTTACGTGTCCGTCATCAACACTCAAAGTTTTGACCAATTATGACCCGTTTCGTGGACTATTACTCGTCGTTTTGGTGTACCGAATCGATTTCCATAGTTGTTGAACCCCGAGGTGCGCTTACGTGTCGGTCATGAACACTCGCAGTTTTGGCCAATTCTGGCCTGTTTCATGGCCTATTACTCACTGTTTTGGGGTCCTAAAGAGATTTCCATGGTTGTCGAACCCCAAGATGTGCTTACGTGTTGGTCGTCAAGAATCGCAGTCTGGGCCGATTTTGGCCCGTTTCTTGGACTATTACTCAGTTTTGGGTTCCCGAAGTGATTTCCACGATTGATGAACCCCTGGGTGCGTTGACGTGTCGGTCATCAGGACTCACAATTTTGGCCGATTCTGGTCTGTTTCGTGCACTATTACTCACCGTTTTGGGGACCCAGAGCGATTTCCACGATTGACGATCCCCAGGTTGAGTTTACGTGTCCGTCGTCAACACTCAAAGTTTTGGCCAATTCTGACCCGTTTAGTGGACTATTACTCACCGTTTTGGTGTCCCGAAGTGATTTCCATAGTTGTTGAATCCCAAGGTGTGCTTACGTGTCGGTCATCAACACTCGAAGTTTTGGCCGATTCTGGGCTCTTTCATGGACTATTACTCACTGTTTTGGGGTCCCGAAGTGATTTCCATGGTTGTCGGACCCCATGGTGTGCTTATGTGTTGGTCATCAAGACTCGCAGTCTGGGCCGATTCTAGCCCGTTTCGTGGACTATTACTCACTGTCTTGTGGTCCCGGAGTGATTTCCACGATTAACGAACTTAACCCCGGGGTGCGTTTATGTGCCGGTCAGCAACACTCACAGTTTTTGTCGATTCTGCCCCGTTTCATGGCCTATTACTCACCGTTCTGAGGTCTCGGAGTGATTTCCACGATTAAGGAACCCCAGGGTGCGTTTAAGTGTCGGTCATCAGCACTCACAATTTTGGCCGATTCTGGTCCGTTTCGTGTACTATCACTCACTGTTTTGGGGTCCTAGAGCGATTTCCACGATTGACGATCCCCGGGGTGCGTTTACGTGTCCGTCGTCAACACTCAAAGTTTTGACCAATTCTGACCCGTTTCGTGGACTATTACTCGTCGTTTTGGTGTACCGAAGCAATTTCCATAGTTGTTGAACCCCGAGGTGCGCTTACGTGTCGGTCATGAACACTCGCAGTTTTGGCCAATTCTGGCCTATTTCATGGCCTATTACTCACTGTTTTGGGGTCCTAAAGAGATTTCCATGGTTGTCGAACCCCAAGGTGTGCTTACGTGTTGGTCGTCAAGAATCGCAGTCTGGGCCGATTTTGGCCCATTTCTTGGACTATTACTCAGTTTTGGGTTCCCGAAGTGATTTCCACGATTGACGAACCCCTGGGTGCGTTTACGTGTCGGTCATCAGCACTCACAATTTTGGCCGATTCTGGTCTGTTTCGTGCACTATTACTCACCGTTTTGGGGACCCAGAGCGATTTCCACGATTGACGATCCCCAGGTTGAGTTTACGTGTCCGTCGTCAACACTCAAAGTTTTGGCCAATTCTGACCCGTTTAGTGGACTATTACTCACCGTTTTGGTGTCCCGAAGTGATTTCGATAGTTGTTGAATCCCAAGGTGCGCTTACGTGTCGGTCATCA
>NW_021261131.1:0-680 GCF_002162155.2 Triticum dicoccoides
CAGAAAGTTTATAATTTTTCTAAAACTAAATGCAAAAAGAATTAAAAAATAAAGCAAAAAACAACAAAAACTAAATAATGCAGAAAACAGAACAAAAAACTGAAAAAATAAAATAAAAATAGCAACAATAAGTATTTTGTTGTAAGTAGAAACAAAATAAAATAAATAAAGCAACAAAGAAAACAAAAAAAGAGTTTTCAGATTTGAAAACTAATGGCACTAACAGAAAGTTTATAATTTTTTCTAAAACTAAAAGCAAAAAGAATTAAAAAATAAAGCAAAAGACCAAAAGAAAAATAAACCAAAACCAAAATAAACTAAATAAAGCAACAAATAAAACAAAAAAACAAAAAAAATGCCACCTACTGGGCCCCCACGGCCTGAATACGACTAGAAACCCTATGGGCCAGGATTCAGGCCCGTGGAAGGCCCAGTAGGCCCACAGGCACAGATGGCAGAGTTAGGCCCGAAAGCCTGCTTTAGAGAGGAGCTCAAGAGGGAAGCCGCACCGCACCTTATAAACTGGTGCGGCTCCCTCTCAACTAGCGATGTGGGACTAAACATTTGGCGCGGGGCAGCACAAGGCCTTTGGTCCCGGTTGGTGGCACCAACCGGGACTAAAGGGGGCCTTTGGTCCCGGTTGGTGGCACCAACCGGGACTAATGCCCCCCTTTAGTCCC
>NW_021261132.1:0-1390 GCF_002162155.2 Triticum dicoccoides
AGAAATTCAAAAAATTTCCTACGTATCACCAAGATCTATCTATGGAGAGACCAGCAACGAGTAGAAAGGAGAGTGCATCTACATACCCTTGTAGATCGCTAAGCGGAAGCGTTCAAGTGAACGGGGTTGATGGAGTCGTACTCGTCGTGATTCAGATCACCGATGATCCTAGTGCCGAACGGACGGCACCTCCGCGTTCAACACACGTACAGCTCGACGATGTCTCCCACGCCTTGATCCAGCAAGGAGAGAGGGAGAGGTTGAGGAAGACTCCATCCAGCAGCAGCACAACGGCGTGGTGGTGATGGAGGAGCGTGGCAATCCTGCAGGGCTTCGCCAAGCACCTACGGGAGAGGAGGAGGTGTCACGGGAGGGAGGGAGGTGCCAAGGGCTCAGGTCTGGATGCCCTCCCTCCCCTCCACTATATATAGGGGCAGGGGAGAGGGGGGAGGCGCAGCCTTGCCCCCTCCTCCAAGGAAGGGGTGCGGCTAAGGAGGGGGGAGGAGTCCATCCTCCCCAAGGCACCTCGGAGGTGCCTTCCCCCTTGAGGACTCTTCCCTCTAGGGTTCCCTAGGCGCATGGGCCTCTTGGGGCTGGTTCCCTTGGCCCATGTAGGCCAAGGCGCACCCCCTACAGCCCATGTGGCCCCCCGGGGCAGGTGGCCCCACCCGGTGGGCCCCCGGGACCCTTCCGGTGGTCCCGGTACAATACCGATCACCCCGAAACTTGTCCCGATGGCCGAAACAGGACTTCCTATATATAAATCTTTACCTCCGGACCATTCCGGAACTCCTCGTGACGTCCGGGATCTCATCCGGGACTCCGAACAACATTCAGTAACCACATACAAACTTCCTTTATAACCCTAGCGTCATCGAACCTTAAGTGTGTAGACCCTACGGGTTCGGGAGACATGCAGACATGACCGAGATGTTCTCCGGTCAATAACCAACAGAGGGATCTGGATACCCATGTTGGCTCCCACATGTTCCACGATGATCTCATCGGATGAACCACGATGTCAAGGACTTAATCAATCCCGTATTCAATTCCCTTTGTCTAGCGGTATTTTACTTGCCCGAGATTCGATCGTCGGTATCCAATACCTTGTTCAATCTCGTTATCGGCAAGTCACTTTACTCGTTCCGTAACACATCATCCCGTGATCAAATCCTTGGTCACATTGCGCATATGATGATGTCCTACCGAGTGGGCCCAGAGATACCTCTCCGTTTACACAGAGTGACAAATCCCAGTCTCGATCCGCATAAAACAATAGATACTTTCGGAGATACCTGTAGTGCACCTTTATAGTCACCCAGTTACGTTGTGACGTTTGATACACCCAAAGCACTCCTACGGTATCCAGGAGTTACACGATCTCATGGTC
>NW_021261133.1:0-1110 GCF_002162155.2 Triticum dicoccoides
AGGAGGCAAAGAGGAAGGCACGTCCTCGAATGAAAATAATGCCTCTTTGCACACAAAAGCATAGCAAACAGATTTGCTGAAATCTAGCTCACCAATATCAGATTTGGTGGCAAATAAACATGCACTTTTCAATTTAATTTCAGAAGCAACACTAGATGGTTTATTATTAGGCTTCATTTGTTGCTCAAATTCTTTTGCCACAATCTGATTTTCACTCTTATTCGTCTCCTGTTTTGCTTTATTAGCTCTATTAATATCATCTTTCAAAATGGAATCAGGAGTCATAGGAAGCAAAGTAATATTTTTATCCTTATGAACAAGAGTATAGTGATTGTTTCTACCATGCTGTACAGAATTTTTATCAAATTGCCATGGTCTACCAAGTAATAAGGAACATTCTTGCATAGGTACCACATCACAATCAACATAATCAACATATGTAGAGATACTAAAATGCACACGAACAGTACGTGTTACCTTAACCTTGCCGCTGTTGTTGAACCATTGGATGTAGTAAGGATGTGGATGTGGTCTTGTGGTGAGAGAAAGCTTCTCCACCATCTCCATGCTAGCCAAGTTGTTGCAGCTCCCTCCGTCTATGATGACGCGCACAGAACGTTCCTTCACAACTCCCTTGGTATGGAACAAATTGTGCCTCTGATTTTGCTCAGCTTGTGTGATCTACACACTCAAAACACGTTGAGCAACTAAACATTCATACCTGTCAGCGTCTTCAGGAACCATGTATTGCGTCTCATGATCAGAATCATCTCCACCATGTTCTTCACGTGTAATAAGAGCCAAAGTCTCCTCATCATAGTCACTAGCGGACTCATATCCACCATCCGCGGTAGCAATCATCACACGCGGAGATTTGCATTCTCTCGCATAATGACCTCCTCCCTTACAACGACGACAAATAATATCACTTGTGTGCCCTGTTGATGCCATGGAAGAAGAAGAACTCTGTGCAGGCCCAGCAGGTGCGCTCTTGGCAGATAATGGTGGTTGTGCCTGTTTTCTTGTATCACGACTGGAGGAGGCACGTGACTGAGGTGCTGGTGCAGTTGAAGTAGAAGATGCACGTGGTGTCCATGATGAAGGTCGGCC
>NW_021261134.1:0-999 GCF_002162155.2 Triticum dicoccoides
GTGGAAATCACTCCGGGGCCCCAAAACTGGGTAATAGTCACGAAACGGGACAGAATCGGCCAAAACTGCGAGTGTTGATGATCGACACGCAAACGCACCCCAGGGTTCGTCAATCGTGGAAATCACTCCAGGACCCCAAAACAGTGAGTAATAGTCCAAGAGACGGGCCAAAATCGGCCAAAACTGCGAGTGTTGATGACCGACACGTAAGCGCACCTTTGGGTTCAACAACTATGGAAATCGCTTTGGGACCCCAAAACGGTGAGTAATAGTCCAAGAATCGGGCGAGAATCAGCCCAAACTGCGTTTGTTGATGACCGACACGTAAGCGCACCTTAGGGTTCAACAACCATCGAAATCGCTTTGGGACACCAAAACGGTGAGTAATAGTCCATGAAACGGGCCAGAATCAACCAAAATTGCAACTGCTGACGACGTACACGTAAACGCACCCCGGGGATTGTGAATGTGGAAATAGCTCTGGGACCCCATAATGGTGAGTAATAGTCCACGGAAGAGCCCAGAATCGAACAAAATTAGGATTGCTGGTGAGCGACACGTAAACGCACCCCGGGGTGCGTCATTTATGGAAATCGCTCCGGGACCCCAAAACAATGAGTAATAATCCATGAAACGGGGCAGAGTCAGCCAAAACTACGAGTGTTGATGACCGACACATAAATGCACCCCAGGGATCGTCAATCATGGAAATCGCTCTAGGACCCCGAAACAGTGAGTAATAGTGCACGAAATGAACCAGAATTGGCCAAAATTGTGAGTGTTGATAACTGACACGTAAACGCACCCTGCGGTTCGTCAGTTGTGGAAATCACTCCGGGGCCCCAAAACTGGGTAATAGTCACGAAACGGGACAGAATCGGCCAAAACTGCGAGTGTTGATGATCGACACGCAAACGCACCCCAGGGTTCGTCAATCGTGGAAATCACTCCAGGACCCCAAAACAGTGAGTAATAGTCCAAGAGACGGGCCAAAATCGG
>NW_021261135.1:0-1163 GCF_002162155.2 Triticum dicoccoides
AATATGATGCTGCCTAAATTGGATACATTTGTTTTGCTTACAAATGAAGGGCCTAGCTTGGAGAAGGATGAACATTGGAGCAAGAACAAGCATGGAGATGATGGCATGCGCAAGGGGAACAAGAACGGAGTTACAAGTGATGATTTCAGGACTTTGAAGCCACCATAATGGATGCATGAAGCCTTGGACGAAATATACAAGATGCCACTTCATAAATTTCGTCCCGAGGCTATTTTAGGTGCTGCGTCACCTTATTATTGGGCCAGGCCCATGTAATTTCGAAATACATAAGTATAGGCTATTTTTAGAGTCCGTATGTGTGGGGAAACAAGAGATAGGGTTGATTTCGGACCCCTCCACCAAGGGCCACGAAATTCCCCCCTCTTCCTTCATATATACAGCCCTTAGGGCATCGTTTAGACTTTGGGTTTTGTTTAGATTAAAAGTTCGCCATAGCTGCAACTTCGCGTACTTCCTTTGTGTTCAACGACCAGACAAAGACGTCACAGAACCCCACTTTGATCAATAAAGCTTTCATCTTATATTCGCAATATCCAGATTGCAATCTCAGTTTCTTGCTTGTTCTTCGTTTGCTCGCAGGAAACAGACCCTCGTGGTCAGGTTGATCGTGCTCCGGCGTGGTCAATAACCTCTCGGAGTTGGTTTAGCGATTGCTAAGGCGCGACGTCCTAGCACGTTCGTAGTCGGATCGTCAAAGTCGACTTCCACCAAAGCGAAATCCATCATCTCATCGAAAGACGGGACAGCCCTAAGCATAGTAGACAACGTTCTATTGACTACTTCAGTTTGTCCATCAGTTTGGGGGTGACAAGTAGTACTAAAAAGCAGTTTAGTCCCCAACTTAGCCCATAAACATCTCCAAAAGTGGCTAAGAAATTTAGTATCACGATCTGAAACAATAGTATTTGGCACACCATGCAAGCGAATAATTTCACGAAAGAACAAATCAGCAACATTAACAGCATCATCGCTTTTATGACATGGTATAAAGTGTGCCATTTTTGAGAATCTATCCACGACAACAAATATGCTATCCCTCCCCTTCTTTGTTCGAGGTAAACCTAAAACAAAGTCCATAGATATATCCTCCCAAGGAACACTAGGTACAGGCAAAGGCATATATAAACCATGAGGATTGAGTC
>NW_021261136.1:0-1301 GCF_002162155.2 Triticum dicoccoides
GTACCCCTCTCAACTGGTCTGAAACCGGTGAACGTCAGCTGCTGGGTAATGACTTAATCACAGAAGCAGAAGAAATGTGCAAAGTCATTCGTGATAACCTCAAAGCAGCCCAGTCCCGCCAGAAGAGCTACTATGACAGTAAGCACCGTGAATTGGCTTTCGAGATCGGAGATCATGTTTACCTCCGCGTCTCTCCTATGAAAGGTACTCGTCGCTTCGGTATCAAAGGGAAGCTTGCCCCTAGATACGTGGGACCTTTCAAGATTGTCAGCAAGAGAGGCGACCTCGCCTATCAACTTGAGCTTCCTTCAAACTTTACAAATGTTCATGATGTGTTCCATGTCTCTCAGCTTCGTAAGTGCTTCAAGACTCCTGACCGCACCGTCAACTTCGAGGACATTGAGCTCCAAGAAGATCTCTCCTATCGTGAGCACCCAGTTGCTATTCTTCAAGAGACTGAACGCAAGACTCGCAACAAGTCAATCAAATTTCTCAAAGTCAAGTGGTCTCACCATTCCGACCGTGAAGCTACCTGGGAACGCGAGGATCACCTCCGTTCTGAGTACCCGGAGTTCTTTCAGTCCTAGATCTCGGGACGAGATCTTTTCGTAGTGGTGGAGTGTTGTAACGCCCCAGATGTAACTTTCCATGTTTGTATCCAACTCTTGCTGTCTCCGGCGCTAAGTTATATTTATTTATCGGGTTTGGGTCTTTGTCTCCGTGTGTTGTTTTTCTTTTTCGTGCATCTCTTATCATGTCATCACGTGCATTGCATTTGCATACATGTTCATCTCATGCATTCGTGCATTTTCCCCGTTGTCCGTTTTGCATTCCGGCGCTTCGTTCTCCTCCAGTGGTCATTTCTAGCTTTCTTTCGTGTTTGGGAATTAAACATTTCCGGATTGGTCCGAGACTTGCCAAGCGGCCTTGGTTTACTACCGGTAGACCGCCTGTCAAGTTTCGGGTCATTTGGACTTCGTTTGATACTCCAACGGTTAACCGAGGGACCGGAAAGGCCTCGTGTGTGTTGCAGCCCAACACCCCCCCAAATTTGGCCCAAAACCCACCAAACTCTGCTCCATGTCCTAGAGCGTTCGATCACGATCGCGTGGGCGAAAACCGCACCTCATTTGGACTCTCCTAGCTCCCTCTATGCCTATATATAGACCCCCTCCTCCAAATCCCGGATCCCCTCGTCTCAAACCCTAGCTAAAAAAAATAAATAAAACTCCCAGCCACCGACGGACATGTCCGCCGCCTGACCGGACACGTCCGCCGGCTCCCCCGACCGCTCCGGTGCC
>NW_021261137.1:0-517 GCF_002162155.2 Triticum dicoccoides
CACACGCGCCCATCTACGCCGATCCGCGCCCATCATGGCCATCGCGCACACTCGCCCCGCCGAACTGCTCCGGCCGGTTGCGGCTGCCTTGCTGTGGCCGCCGGCCGGCCTGCCCGCGCCCTGCGGCCTCCCCGTGCCGTGCTCCTCTGCCGCCGTGCTCGGCCTGCTGCTGTGGCCTCGGGCACGAGCGCCCGCACCCAGCGCCCGCCCCGTTAACCGCCGCCCAAACCCGCTATGGCCCCTAGGGCCAATGACATGTGGGGCCGCCCCCTCTGAAACGTTAAAAAAAAAGGTAATAAAAATAATAACAATTAATTAATTAATTAGGATATTTAATTAACTTAATTAACTCTGTTTAGTTAACTAACTAAATCTAATTAACCTGCTAATTAAAATGTTAGCTGCTAATTAGTGAACAACCTATGACATGCGGGACCCACATGTCAGTTGACCAGTCAACGCCTTTGTTGACTGCTGACGTCATGCTGATGTCATGCTGACGTCAGCATGCACTGTT
>NW_021261138.1:0-1795 GCF_002162155.2 Triticum dicoccoides
CATGACCTGTCATTGCCACAGTAAATAGATGAAACCCACTAGCATGAGTAGGAGTTGTTTGAGCCCTGTTGTGCCTACTCATTCATGCTTGTCTGTCATGCCTGCTACTGCTTAGAGTTGTGTCAGGTCTGATTCATCGGGGATGAATCAGAGGCGTGTGAACATGTCCCAATGTGTGTGAGCTAAGTGTGTGAACACGATTTGGTAAAGGTAGCGGTGAGAGGCCATGTAGGAGTACATGGTGGGTTGTCTCATTGCAGCCGTCCTCAGGAACTGAGTTCTGTGTTTGTGATCCATGACCAGCTACTACCACACATTGGAATGCTTAAGTGCCCCTCTCGACTTATTAACCAACATGATCTCTATCCAGGAGTTGCAACTAGTTTCTGGTGTTTGTAGGTAGTGTTAGTAGTCTACCAAGTGGCACCCGGTACAGGTGGGCTTGGGACAGACTAGGCACAGTGGCACGGTGTACCAAGTGGCACCCGGATGGTGGGCTTGGGAACCCTGCTCACATCGTTTGGGGCCGTAAGCGACACCCCGGCCGGATCTCCTTGCGGATGGAACCCGAATAGGCGATAAACCTGGACGAGAGACTTGTTCGGTTAGTCAGGTCGTGGCCGACTCCCTCGCCCGGCTTCCGCTTGAAGGTTGCCGAGGTACATGACGTGTACAGGGCGATAAGTGGCGAAAGCGTGTGTGAAGAAGTACACCCCTGCAGGGTTATCATTATCTATTCGAATAGCCGGATTCCTCGGATATGGAAACATGGACCCCTTGTACAGTTCATAGACAAGTGAAAGTGGATACTTTAAAATACGCAAGATAAGCGTGAGTGCTATGGATGGCGTTCTCGTAGGGAGATGGGAGCGGATCCATAGTGGTGTATTGATATGGTGAATATGTGGACTCGTGTGCGCCACCTCAAAGAGTTACTTGCAGTCGTAGTTCAGGATAGCCACCGAGTCAAAGCTGGCTTGCTGCAGTCAAACTCCACCATCCCTTTGTTGATAATGATGCATATGTAGTTAGTTCTGATGTAAGTCTTGCTGGGTACATTTGTACTCACGTTTGCCTATTTTATGTTTTGCAGAGAGACTTCAGTCTCACTAGTAGTTCCACGTGGACTTCGACGTTTAGCTTGTTACCTCAGCTACGATCTTGTGCCCCGGCAGGATCTGGTAGATAGTCAGGCTTCTCAGCCATTTTCAGTTATAGATGTCTGTACCCAGACATGATAGCTTCCGCTTGTGCTTTGATTTGTATGCTCTGATTGTTGGGTCATGAGACCCATGTTTGTAATATCTCGCTCCTCAGAGCCTATTGAATAAATTACTTGAGTCGTAGAGTCATGATGTGATGCCATGTTGTATTTGCACATATCGAGCATATTGTGTGTATGTTATTGAAATGCTTGGTATGTGTGGGATCTGACCATCTAGTTGTTTACCTTTAGTAGCCTCTCTTACCGGGAAATGTCTCCTAGTGTTTCCACTGAGCCATGGTAGCTTGCTACTGCTCCGGAACACTTAGGCTGGCCGGCATGTGTCCTTCTTCGTTCCTGTGTCTGTCCCTTCGGGGAAATGTCACGCGATGAATACCGGAGTCCTGTTAGCCCGCTACAGCCCGGTTCACCGGAGTCCTGCTAGCCCAGTGCTACAGCCTGGATTCACTCGCTGATGACCGACACGTTCGATGCTGGGTCATGGATGCCTGTCCCTGTAAGTCTGTGCCACTTTGGGTTTACGACTAGCCATGTCAGCCCGGGCTCCTTATCATATGGATGCTAGCGACA
>NW_021261139.1:0-989 GCF_002162155.2 Triticum dicoccoides
GTGGGTGGATGCAATTTGATAAAATCACTGAGTGACACCACGTTAGCCCTCTGATGGTGTGCTGTATTCTGTTCAATACGCTCCAACAAACGGTTCGTCTCCCGCTTGTTTCTCTCAGCTTCCATCATCACCTCGGCTAGTGAAGGAGGATGAGGCAGATTTACATCCCTGGCTTCACTGCCTTCGGCCTGCTCTTGAGAAGCAGGGTTAGCGCGCGTGTTGACCATCCTAGGAAATCAAGACAATGTTTTAGTCAGGATGGTAAAATTCCGACATAGGATTTATAATGTAAGAAATAACTCGGAATGCAAGATGATCATCCGTATGACATGGTAGATACAGAAACTGCTTCTTTATTCCATCGTCATACACACCATACAGGGTTTAGTACAAGACCAAACAAAGTACTATTACGGTGAAAAGAGGATTACATCTCATCGGAGGCATTCCAAGCTCCTATACATCATTTTTCTACACCTCCGGAAGGAGTACAAACTAGGTCATATCCCACGAGTCACGCGGGACGATAGACGACACAGCTAGTGCGAACTAGTGATACTACCACTAGCTCAGACCGATCCGTAGTAGTCCTCGTAAAAGTCACCTCCATAGCCTGGGAGTTCAACATGATCATCCGGAAACAGACGGTCTCGCGGAGCTTGTGGACCATAGGGGCTAGGATGAGGCCTTGGACCAACAAACGGTGGCCTGCGGGGACCGCGAGGTGGGGTGATGCCTCCTACATCACGCCAAACCATCACGTCTGGCAGAGCAGATCTCACAGGATAGAGATCGCGCATATCTGAATATCCAGCTTGCACCGCCGGTGCGAACCGAGTCAAAGTGGCCCAGTGGTCAGCACGGGTGTTGAAGAGCTCTAGCCTTAAGGCCCGATTTTCTCGGTCCTTATCCTCGAGCATCTCAGCAGTGGTGCGAGTCCGTGAATCCTCCTGAGTGGGGTCAGCATAGATAGCCTGGAGATACCCTTG
>NW_021261140.1:0-937 GCF_002162155.2 Triticum dicoccoides
ATACCGATGAACGTTATTTTATGTGATAATGAGGTAAGTGAGTTCGATGATCCATACGTGGATGAATGTGAATATGAATGGCCATGTGTTGGCATGAGGATGGGTACGGTGGCAGTGTTGTAGCATGCCAGTCGTACACCAGACCATGTGACTTCAGTGTCAAACCATATCGGTCCAGTACCTATCATTTCCTTCCTTGTACTACCACATGTTTTCCGCAAGGAATATGGTTTAGTAAGTTGCAAACCACTTTCATGGTACACACCAAAGAGGAGAGGCCGTGATGATGGTTCCATGGCCCTGGATTAAAGCCAGTCATCCGGTCAGGGGGCATGGGTGTTTCCGGTTGGGACCGAGAGGGGGGCACCCCTTAGAGCGCGCGTATATAAATTTGATCCCATGCTATTCGAGATTGTGATCTCCCCGTCTCAAAAGTTTTTCTTGGACGATGACTAGGGTGATTCCTAGCATCGAGAGGTAGGATGGCTGTGTACCGGTTAGCTGTGTTTTCTTCCGAAATACCGTAAACGGAACTAGTCCTTCGTGACTACGGAAATCCGTTGACTGTGGGAAAAATTTTGTACAAACTCTGCAGAGTCATATATTCCTCCAAATCATCTCTTCCATGTCAAGTTTCATTCCTTCTTATCCTAATCAATTGTCAGCTTTGATGACAGAGACTCCGGTGAATCGCATGAGTGCTAAGTCCGGTTAAATGATCACTCCTGTGGATGGACTAACCCGTTTGTTTTCATGAATTGAATGTTTATTATGAGTATTATTTACTTGTGAATAAAAGCCCTTTTTGTGATGTCGCTGAGACGTCCGACTGTGGCATTTCTTTTAAAGCCCTTTATGTGATGTCGCTCAGACGTCCGACTGTGGCATTTCTTTTAAAGCCCTTTCTGCGATGTCGCTCAGACGTCCGACTGTGGCA
>NW_021261141.1:0-1271 GCF_002162155.2 Triticum dicoccoides
TCTTACCGGGAAATGTCTCCTAGTGTTTCCACCGAGCCATGGTAGCTTGCTACTGCTCCGGAACACTTAGGCTGGCCGGCATGTGTCCTTCTTCGTTCCTGTGTCTGTCCCTTCGGGGAAATGTCACGCGATGAATACCGGAGTCCTGTTAGCCTGCTACAGCCCGGTTCACCGGAGTCCTGCTAGCCCAGTGCTACAGCCTGGATTCACTCGCTGATGACCGACACGTTCGATGCTGGGTCATGGATGCCTGTCCCTGTAAGTCTGTGCCACTTTGGGTTTACGACTAGCCATGTCAGCCCGGGCTCCTTATCATATGGATGCTAGCGACACTGTCATATACGTGTGCCAAAAGGCGCAAACGGTCCCGGGCTAAGGTAAGGCGACACCCGTAGGAATACCGTGTGTGAGGCCGCAAAGTGATATGAGGTGTTACATGCTAGATCGATGTGGCATTGAGTCGGGGTCCTGACAGCGTTGGTATCAGAGCTTGACTGCCTGTAGGATTACCAAGCCAAACTGGTCGAAGTTGAGTCTAGAAATTCTTTAGTTATATAAGGGAATTGATTGTGGGATGGAACGTAAGGCTCTTTTTACTCCTTATATCTTATGCCTTCTGATCTAAGTCATCTTATCTTTCCTGCGGGGATTAAGAACTAGGCTATCTCTTCTTTCTATCAGGATCACGTGTTACTAATCCGTAGACTTATAGATTGTTGGACTTAAGCCTCGTTTCAGTTTCTACTACTTCTGTATGTTAATTGTTGATCTCGAAATCTTGATATTGTGCTTCTGAGTGGTTATGCCACCATTTTTGTGAATGTCTCAAATCTTTTCTGAGCATTTACAGCCGTTATGTTGTCCGAGTCATCCCAGGTTTCTAAGTAGTTTGATGCATTTGCAAATCCTTTCTTCCCGTTTCAATGTTCCCATGGGCCAGATTAACCACACTAATCAGTGAGTTGAGGTACTCCGTTACCTTGACATATATGTTGGAAATATTATTATGACCCTAGGTGTCTCAGGGGATCATCTAGTGGTCTAGCCATGATTTGTGTCCTAGTGTGATGATTCTGGCCTTTATTCTCAAAAGCATCCTGTGATGCCATTTAGTTAGTAGGTATTCTATTCCTGGGTTCTTAAACCCGATATTCACCCTACTTACATCATGTTGATAGTGTTGCTAGTTCCTTTAGTATATTAGTAACCTTTGCGATAGTCCTCGAGGTCCGTGGTATATCCTTCTTCCAATTACCATGAACCATTCTTGG
>NW_021261142.1:0-1295 GCF_002162155.2 Triticum dicoccoides
ATTGACGAACCCTGGGGTGCGTTTGCGTGTCGATCATCAACACTCGTAGTTTTGGCCGATTCTGTCCCGTTTCGTGACTATTACCCAGTTTTGGGGCCCCGGAGTGATTTCCACAACTGACGAACCACAGGGTGCGTTTACGTGTCAGTTATCAACACTCACAATTTTGGCCAATTCTGGTTCATTTCGTGCACTATTACTCACCGTTTTCGGGTCCTAGAGCGATTTCCATGATTGACCATCCCTGGGTGCATTTATGTGTCGGTCATCAACACTCGCAGTTTTGGCCGATTTTGGCCCGTCTCTTGGACTATTACTCACTGTTTTGGGGTCCTGGAGTGATTTCCACGATTGACGAACCCTGGGGTGCGTTTGCGTGTCGATCATCAACACGCGCAGTTTTGGCCGATTCAGTCCCGTTTCGTGACTATTACCTAGTTTTGGGGCCCCGGTGTGATTTCCACAACTGACGAACCGCAGGGTGCGTTTACATGTCGGTTATCAACACTCACAATTTTGGCCAATTCTGGTTCATTTCATGCACTATTACTCACCGTTTTGGGGTCCTAGAGCGATTTCCATGATTGACGATCCCTGGGGTGCATTTATGTGTCGGTCATCCACACTCGCAGTTTTGGCTGACTCTGCCCCGTTTCATGGATTATTACTCATCGTTTTGGGGTTCCGGAGCGATTTCCACGATTGACGCACCCCGGGGTGCGTTTACGTGTCGCTCACCAGCAATCCTAATTTTGTTCGATTCTGGGCTCTTCCATGGACTATTACTCACCATTATGGGGTCCCAGCGCTATTTCCACATTCACAATCCCCGGGGTGCGTTTATGTGTACGTCGTCAATAGTCGCAATTTTGGCTGATTCTGGCCCGTTTCATGGACTATTACTCACCGTTTTGGTGTCCCAAAGCGATTTCGATGGTTGTTGAACCCTAAGGTGCGCTTACGTGTCGGTCATCAACAAACGCAGTTTGGGCTGATTCTGGCCCGATTCTTGGACTATTACTCACCGTTTTGGGGTCCCAAAGCGATTTCCATAGTTGTTGAACCCAAAGGTGCGCTTACGTGTCGGTCATCAACACTCGCAGTTTTGGCTGACTCTGCCCCGTTTCATGGATTATTACTCATCGTTTTGGGGTCCCGGAGCGATTTCCACGATTGACGCACCCCGGGGTGCGTTTACGTGTCGCTCACCAGCAATCCTAATTTTGTTCGATTCTGGGCTCTTCCATGGACTATTACTCACCATTATGGGGTCCCAGCGCTATTTCCACATTCAC
>NW_021261143.1:0-940 GCF_002162155.2 Triticum dicoccoides
TAGTTGTTTTCTGACCCTTGTCTATCAATTGATAGTCAAGAGTATGCATGCATTCGTTATCGATGCCTATTACTCTTGTGGTCCGTCAAGCCATTCTGTCCTGAATGACTTGGAGAAACAAACTCCAGTACCTCATCCATATCTAGGATTGGGTCAAAGCAGTTGTATTCCGCAGATCAAATGCCAATCCAGCTTTTGGTTCTGTTCTACCTTGGAGTATTACCCCCTTTATGTCAGAATTGTCATGAGAACTGCACCAACTCTCATGAATTTTGACGTAGTGATACTTCTCACCATCATTAGTCATTCCTCGGCCCTCGTGTTGATGCAACCGGAATACCGACAAGTGAATCGTGATGTGTGAAATCAATACTCCTAGCAACCTCGTTGCTTGGTAGTAAAAGGGCAATAATTTCATTCTTAGCGTGTTGGTTCTTGAATCACCATTATAAGATTGATCGTGCTACCTTGTCCATCTTTCTGGTGCACCCTTCGATCAATGAGTTAGGATTGTGCCAATCCCTCGCTCTGTTGATCATATCGTCTTGCCCTGAAAAGCAAGATTGTTCCTAAGCTTAATAGCATATCGGTGGTTGTGATTTTCCGATTATCTTCTCGGAAGTATCACCGGGTCGTCACCCGACCGCTATGTTGAGCTCGTAATCAAGTTGGTTTATCCTTGTAAACCACCCCTTCTCCGAGAGTCTGTGTTGGATACCCCTGAGCTAGATGGTTAAGCTGAACAGCAACTTGGAGAGTTGGAAGATAAAAGCTTGCCTAACTTAGTTCGTTCCAAAGGGATATTCTTGTGTAGTGTGTGTTGAAGAAAGGTGATATCTTCATCGATTGGTC
Source organism: Triticum dicoccoides (assembly GCF_002162155.2). Lineage (NCBI taxonomy): Eukaryota > Viridiplantae > Streptophyta > Magnoliopsida > Poales > Poaceae > Triticum > Triticum dicoccoides. Next base: position 853 of record NW_021261143.1, read on the forward strand.
CCTGTGATCAGTTGCTGGATCTATTATCTTATCCAATCTTTGATTTGAGTATGGGCTATCGTCAAATCAAATCAGAACCAACGATATT
>NW_021261144.1:0-1278 GCF_002162155.2 Triticum dicoccoides
CTTGTTCTCCTCGTGGCCAACACGTCGTTTTATTTCCTGTTCAGCTTTGCAAGCAAGATGAAATAAATGGTCCATAGGATAACACTCTTCATGAATTAGTATCTCTTGAATATCACGGTTTAATCCTCCCCAAAATCTATCCATAAAATCATCTTCACTTTCTTCTAAAGAGGAATGCAACAAGGTAGTTTGTAAATCATCATAATATTTTGTTACAGTTTCACTACCTTGTTTTAAGTGTTGCAACTTCTTAATCATGTCACGAGTATAATAAGCAGGGACGAAAGTATGTCGCATGGCAAGTTTCAAATCATCCCAAGTAGTAGGTATATAATCAGGGTGTAACCGACAATATTCACTCCACCAAACCAAAGCATAACCAGTGAAAGAACCAACCGCAACCTTAACCTTTTTATGTTCATCGAAATTATGGGAAGCAAATATATTTTTTATGTCGAACTCCCATTCAATATATAAAGCAGGTTTAAGACGGCCATTAAATGGTGGTATAGATACATTAACCTGATCATGTGCATTTGGATGTTTGTGCACCTCTCGTGACGGTTGTGGTATTTGCAAAGGTGGTGGCACGTCTCCCGCGATCGACAAAGCCCATGAATTGACTCTGGATCCTGTCATGATTAGTAGAACAAGAAACAAAACCCAAAAATAATGTTCCTATAACTACTAGGATGTGGTGGTAAAACACTCACAGTAAAGCAAATATCAATGTCTTACAAGTTCTTACCATGCAGCAGGCGGTGATCGGCAACCAGCGGTGTCAAGTAACTCCAAATATTGAGTAAAGCGATTACCAGGGGAGCGTACGTATACACGGTGTAGAAATATGTGGAGCTGGGTTGGCTATATATGGTAGGAAAAGATTAGCAATAATCAATTCAAAGATGCAATGTTGAATAAACGCTCAACGACGGTACTGTGCTGGTCCTAGGCTAGACCGGACTAGAGACGCGAGCCTAGAACACTAATAAGGTCACGGCGTAGCACAACTAGCATCAATGAAGGATACTAAGTAGCTCTTGACAGCAAGATATAAGTGAAGATCACAACGGCAGTGAAGATAATGATGAAAAACAACTGCCAAGCAGGATATACAACAACTCTCTCTCCAACTTTCCTCTTGAAAAGTTTGAGACAATTTTCTGATAAATTCTTTCAAAGAATGCTACTAACTCAAGCTTTCCAATGCAAAAAGAATCACTCAATTCCGAGTTGATATGAGGAGTCAAAGAATTCTAAAACTGGCCTGAAAAATTG
>NW_021261145.1:0-946 GCF_002162155.2 Triticum dicoccoides
CCATTAGTATTTTTTTTATTTCAACTCGAGCCAAAAGGTTATGTAGTACCAGAACCTATCTATGTCAAGCCCACTCTACTAGCTCGACTGGTCAGCAGCCAGTTCTCACACCAGGAGGTCCTGGGTTCGACTCCCAGGCTCCACAAATTTTTTTTAGCATTTAAAAAGCTGTTTGATACTTATTTATGTTTAAATATGTTCAAACTTGTTTAAATAATAACAGTAATATTTTTTTTATAAGACAGTAGCATTTAAAAAGCTGTTTGATACTAATTTTTTTTATAAGACGGTGCGCGGGGTGCGGGGGGTCGGCGGCGGCGGTTGAGTAGGGGAATCGAGGGTGCGGGGGGTCGGCGGCGGCGGCCGGTGGACTGGGGGGGTGCTCGGCGGCGAGGGGGGCCGGATCTGGCGAGGTGGGATAGCGATCGAGATGGAGGGGAATCGAGATCGAGTGTCCATGAAATTTAAAAATATTCATGATAGTTCAAAATGTACCCATGAAATACAATCGAGAAATGAAGGCTACGATTTAAATACAATCGATCTTAGCTAGCTATCTGTTCACAATCTTCTTGCCCTTCTTTTTCGCAAATGGAGTTCTTCTGTGGAACGGACGTCCTTTAGGTAGGGTGGTCCTGCTTCTTCTTGTGGTGTATGCTGCTACTTCATCATCGTCGTCATGTTCGATCCTCGGGTCGCCGTACTTGTCGAAGTCTTGCTCATTGGCTACTCCATCCATTCCGATGATCTTCCTTTTGCCTCTCCTCACGACAACACGACTGGGCTTTGGCGGGTCGGTAATGAAGAAGCATTGGTCCACTTGGGAAGCCAGTACCCATGGCTCATTTTTCGCGGTGACGTTTGCGCCCGCGGTCTTGGATTTGGCTTTGGGTATAACCATGGTGGTGAAATACCGGTCTTCTTTTATGACGTTCTTGGCCCATCT
>NW_021261146.1:0-812 GCF_002162155.2 Triticum dicoccoides
GAGGGGCTTGGCTTGGTGGGGAGGAAGAGGGGGTCGCGGCGGAGCTCCTGAGCTCAGCGGAGGGGCGAGGGGTGGCCGGTGATGGCTGCTATGGCGAACGGCGGCGATGGTGGTGTTCGGCCGTGAGAGAGAGAGCGAGGGAGAGGAGGGGAAGAACCGAGGGAGAGTGAGAGAGAGCAGGGGAGGGCGTGGCGTCGTCCGGGGCATCGAGACGAGGAGGGGAGGGGCAGGCAGGCAGGCGAGCAGGTGGCGTGGCGCGGTGGCGCGTGCGCGCGCCGGCCACACTCCCCTCCCTCTGTCGAGGACAAAGACGACAGAGGAGGGAGGCGGGCTGGGCCGCCTGCTGGCTGGGCCGGCCAGCTGGCTGGGCCGGACAGGGAGGAGCCCAGGTAAGCTCCTCCTTTTATTTATTTTTCTTTTTCTAGTTTCTGACATTTGTTTTGATTTAAATAAAATATTAAATCATTTATTTACCTTATGCCAATTTTTGCAGGGGCTAGATATATTATTCCAGAGCTCCTTTATAATTGGCATAATATTTGGACATATATTAATATATATAACTAATATATTTCCAATGCAAATATTTATGCATTAATTCCAAATGCCCAAAATAAATACCTATGAGCTCTTAAAAATATTGGTTTGATTTTTATCTCTGTCCAATATTTTCAGAGAGCAACATGAGCATTTTCTTGGACCTTTTTGGAGAAATTTTTATTTGGATCATTTTCAAAAATGATTCTGAGGGTTTCACAAATCCCCATTTCAAATTAAATGGAATTTTAAACATGATGCACACACTCTGATGC
>NW_021261147.1:0-666 GCF_002162155.2 Triticum dicoccoides
TCTGTTTTGTACACGAAGTGCATCCAGTTTTTGCCGTAAGCCTCTCTACTTTCTTGCACATGCAATGTGGGTGAAATGATGATACCATGCCAACTAGGAACCTTTTCAGAGTTCATTTCAAAGGCTTTTCAATTTCATGGTCTTATAGATCAAAATAATCAGTAAATGCATGAAAAATAACAAATGAAGTCAGAAAGGGTTGTAAATTGATGATGTGGCTTTGAATGGTGCATTTTGAACACAGAAAAACAAGGGGGTTCAAATAAGTTCAAAAGAAATAAAATCCCGTTGTAACAGACGAGTTTCCGTATGAAACCCTGATACTTCGAAGGAGATTGTCTGTTTTGTACATGAAGTGCATCCAGTTTTTGCCGTAAGCCTCTCTAATTTCTTGCACATGCTATGTGGGTGAAATGATGATACCATGCCAACTTGGAACCTTTTTAGAGTTCATTTCAAATGCTTTTAAATTTCATGGTATTATAGCTCAAAATAATCAGTAAATGCATGAAAAATAACAAATGAAGTCAGAAAGGGTTGTAAATTGATGATGTGGCTTTGAATGGTGCATTTTGAACATAGAAAACACAAGGGGGATCAAATAAGTTCAAAAGAAATGAAATCCCTATGTAACAGACGAGTTTCCGTATGAAACCATAATACTTC
>NW_021261148.1:0-1084 GCF_002162155.2 Triticum dicoccoides
ATTCTGCGTGTGCAAAAACTGGCTTGCACCCGTTGTAGATGGACGTAGAGCTTATCACACCCGATCATCACGTGGTGTCTGGGCACGACGAACTTTGGCAACGGTGCATACTCAGGGAGAACACTTCTTGATAATTTAATGAGAGATCATCTTATAATGCTACCGTCAATCAAAGCAAGATAAGATGCATAAAAAGATAAACATCACATGCAATCAATATAAGTGATATGATATGGCCATCATCATCTCGTGCTTGTGATCTCCATCTCCGAAGCACCGTCATGATCACCATCGTCACCGGCGCGACACCTTGATCTCCATCGTAGCATCGTTGTCGTCTCGCCAATCTTATGCTTTCACGACTATCACTACCGTTTAGTAATAAAGTTAAGCATTACATCGTGATTGCATTGCATACAATAAAGCAACAACCATATGGCTCCTGCCAGTTGCCGATAACTTGGTTACAAAACATGATCATCTCATACAATAAAATTCAGCATCATGCCTTGACCATATCACATCACAACATGCCCTGCAAAAACAAGTTAGACGTCCTCTACTTTGTTGTTGCATTTTTTACGTGGCTGCTACGGGCTTAAGTAAGAACCAATCTCACCTACGCATCAAAACCACAACGATAGTTTGTCAAATAGACTCCATTTTAACCTTCGCAAGGACCGGGCGTAGCCATACTTGGTTCAACTAAAGTTGGAGAGACAGTCGCCCGCAAGCCATCTCTGTGCAAAGCACGTCGAGGGAACCGGTATCGCGTAAGCGTACGCGTAAGGTTGGTCTGGGTCGTCTCGTCCAACAATACCGCCGAACCAAAATATGACATGCTGGTAGGCAGTATGACTTGTATCGTCCACAACTCACTTGTGTTCTACTCGTGCATATAACATCAACATCAATAACCAGGCTCGGATGCCACTGTTGGGTTTCGTAGTAATTTCAAAAAATTTCCTACGCGCACACAGGATCATGTGATGCATAGCAACGAGAGGAGAGTGTTGTCTACGTACCCAACGCAGACCGACTGCGGAAGCGATGACACGACGTAGAGGAAGTAGTCGTACGTCTT
>NW_021261149.1:0-2445 GCF_002162155.2 Triticum dicoccoides
GAGACTCCTCGTCATGTCTGTGATCACATCTGGGACTCCGAACAAACCTCGGTACATCAAAATATATAAACTCATAATGAAACTGTCATCGTAACGTTAAGCGTGCGGACCCTACGGGTTCGAGAACAATGTAGACATGACCGAGACATGTCTCCGGTCAATAAGCAATAGAGGAACCTGGATGCTCATATTGGCTCCCACATATTCTTCGAAGATCTTTATCGGTCAGACCGCATAACAACATACTTTGTTCCCTTTGTCATCGGTATGTTACTTGCCCGAGATTCGATCATCGGTATCTCAATACCTAGTTCAATATCGTTACCGGCAAGTCTCTTTACTCGTTTCGTAATACATCATCTCGCAACTAACTCATTAGTTGCAATGCTTGCAAGGCTTATGTGATGTGCATTACCGAGAGGGCCCAGAGATACCTCTCCGACAATCGGAGTGACAAATCCTAATCTCGAAATACGCCAACCCAACATGTACCTTCGGAGACACCTATAGAGCTCCTTTATAATCACCCAGTTATGTTGTGACGTTTGGTAGCACACAAAGTGTTCCTCCGGTAAACGGGAGTTGCATAATCTCATAGTTATAGGAACATGTATAAGTCATGAAGAAAGCAATAGCAACATACTAAACGATCAAGTGCTAAGCTAACGAAATGGGTCAAGTCAATCACATCATTCTCCTAATGATGTGATCCCGTTAATCAAATGACAACTCATGTCTATGGCTAGGAAACTTAACCATCTTTGATCAACGAGCTAGTCAAGTAGAGGCATACTAGTGACACTCTGTTTGTCTATGTATTCACACATGTATTATGTTTCCGGTTAATACAATTCTAGCATGAATAATAAAGATTTATCATGAAATAAGGAAATAAATAATAACTTTATTATTGCCTCTAGGGCATATTTCCTTCAGTCTCCCACTTGCACTAGAGTCAATAATCTAGTTCACATCGCCTGATTTAACATCAATAGTTCACATCACCATGTGATTAACACCCATAGTTCACATCGTCATGTGACCAACACTCAAAGGGTTTACTAGAGTCAGTAATCTAGTTCACATCTCTATGTGATTAACACCCAAAGAGTACTAAGGTGTGATCATGTTTTGCTTGTGAGAGAAGCTTAGTCAACGGGTCTGCCAAAATTCAGATCTGTATGTATTTTGCAAATTTCTATGTCTACAATGCTCTGCATGGAGCTACTTTAGCTAATTGCTCCCACTTTCAATATGTATCCAGATGAAGACTTAGAGTCATCCGGATCAGTGCCAAAACTTGTATCGACGTAACCCTTTTACGACGAACCTTTTGTCACCTCCGTAATCGAGAAACACATCCTTATTCTAGTAAGGATAATTTCGACCACTGTCCATTGATCTACTCCTAGATCACTATTGTACTCCCTTGCCAAACTCAGTGGTAGGGTATACAATAGATCTAGTACACAGCATGGCATACTTTATAGAACCTATGGTTGAGGCATAGGGAATGACTTTCATTCTCTTTCTATTTTCTGCTATGGTCGGGTTTTGAGTCTTACTCAATTTCACACCTTGTAACACAGGCAAGAACTTTTCCTTTGACTGTTCCATTTTGAACTACTTCAAAATCTTGTTAAGGTATGTACTCATTGAAAAAACTTATCAAGCGTCTTGATCTATCTCTATAGATCTTGATGCTCAATATGTAAGCAGCTTCACCGAGGTCTTTCTTTGAAAAACTCCTTTCAAATACTCCTTTATGCTTTGCAGAATAATTCTACATTATTTCCGATCAACAATATGTCATTCACATATACTTTTCAGAAATGTTGTAGTTCTCCCACTCACTTTCTTGTAAATACAGGCTTCACCACAAGTCTGTATAAAATTATATGCTTTGATCAACTTATCAAAGCGTATATTCCAACTCCGAGATGCTTGCACCAGTCCATAGATTGATCGCTGGAGCTTGCACATTTTGTTAACACTTTTAGGATTGACAAAACCTTCTGGTTGCGTCATATACAACTCTTCTTTAAGAAATCCATTAAGGATTGCAGTTTTGTTATCCATTTGCCAGATTTCATAAAATGTGGCAATTGCTAACATGATTCGGACAGACTTTAAGCATCGATACGAGTGAGAAAATCTCATCGTAGTCAATACCTTTGAACTTTGTCAAAACCTTTTTCGACAAGTCTGGCTTTGTAGATAGTAACACAACTATCAGCGTCCGTCTTCCTCTTGAAAATCCATTTATTTTCTATGGCTTCCCGATCATCGGGCAAGTCAACCAAAGTCCATACTTTGTTCTCATACATGGATCCTATCTCAGATTTCATGGCCTCAAACCATTTCGCGGAATCTGGGCTCATCATCGCTTCCTCATAGTTCGCAAGTTCGTCATGGTCTAGTAACATGACTTTCAGTACAGGATTA
>NW_021261150.1:0-972 GCF_002162155.2 Triticum dicoccoides
CTTCTTTATCTTTTGCCGTGGTCGGTGACTGAGCCGAGCTCAATCTCACACCTTGTAACATAGGCAAGAACCCCTTCTTGGACTGATCCATTTTGAACCTCTTCAAAATCTTATCAAGGTATGTGCTTTGTGAAAGACCTATGAGGCGTCTCGATCTATCTCTATAGATCTTGATGCCTAATATATAAGCAGCTTCTCCAAGGTCCTTCATTGAAAAACACTTATTCAAGTAGGCCTTAATGCTGTCCAGAAATTCTATATTATTTCCCATCAAGAGTATGTCATCTACATATAATATGAGAAATTCTACAGAGCTCCCACTCACTTTCTTGTAAACGCAGGCTTCTCCATAAGTCTGCATAAACCCAAACGCTTTGATCATCTCATCAAAGCGAATGTTCCAACTCCGAGATGCTTGCACCAGTCCATAAATGGATCGCTGGAGCTTGCATACTTTGTTAGCATTCCGAGGATCGACAAAACCTTCTGGCTGCATCATATACAGTTCTTCCTTAAGATGCCTGTTAAGGAATGCTGTTTTGACATCCATCTGCCATATCTCATAATCATAGTATGCGGCAATTGCTAACATGATTCGGACGGACTTCAGCTTCGCTACGGGAGAGAAAGTCTCGTCGTAGTCAATCCCTTGAACTTGTCGATAACCCTTAGCGACAAGTCGAGCCTTATAGATTGTAACATTACCATCCGCGTCCGTCTTCTTCTTAAAGATCCATTTGTTTTCTATCGCTCGCCGATCATCGGGCAAGTCTGTCAAAGTCCATACTTTGTTTTCATACATGGATTCTATCTCGGATTTCATGGCTTCTAGCCATTTGTTGGAATCCGGGCCCGCCATCGCTTCTTCATAGTTCGAAGGTTCATTGTTGTCTAACAACATGATTTCCAGGACAGGGTTGCCGTACCACTCTGGTGCGGAACGTGTCCTTGTGGACCTACGAAGTTCAGCAG
>NW_021261151.1:0-1832 GCF_002162155.2 Triticum dicoccoides
GAAAGATATCTTGGCTTTACTTTTGTAACTCCAAATCTCATAAAAACATACACACAATTTGTGCTGCGAACCAAAGCAGTGCGATAATAATCACTAGCCAAAAGCAAAATGTTACCATCATTTTCCTCACAAAAAAAGGCCATGATTTTTTTACCGGCCTCTTTGTAGAAAAAAGGGAGAAGAGCAAAACAAGACTAGGAGGCACAGTCACATCATTACAGAATGAAAAAAAAACTCATCTATACGTTCTCCCCTACACCCAACCAAATTTATTGAGTCAATTAATCTCGCAAATGCAACAGCCAAATGAAAGCCAAGACACTTGGATTTCCAGATCCAGTTGGAGTAGATGGGAGCTTCCATATGCTCAGAGAATAACATGTACTCCCTCCGACCCATAATACAAGATCGTTTTTCTAGCTAAATGGAGATGGCAGCAAAAAGGAGATCAATAAACTCCCCTAGATCATTGCCGGCGCGCGTTGCCGCACCATCCATTTTGACAATAGAATGATAAGTCTTTTCATAAATATATGTGTCATTTGGCCATAACTTTACTCCTAAGCCCTTTATTCAAACCATGAGACATGTGTTACTACATACATCCATTTATACAATAGAATTATATCACTAGTAGAAAACAAGGCATCAGTCCCGGTTCCAGAGAGCCTTTAGTCCCGGTTCTTGAACCGGGACTAAAGGGTCGAGACTAAAGCCCAAAACCTTTAGTCCCAGTTTGTTTACGAACCGGGACAGAAGGGGCTCCATGTGGCCGCTGCGGGGCGTGCAGGTAGGAGGACCTTTAGTCCCGGTTGGTAACACCAACCGGGACCAAAAGGTAGCCATGGGTCAGCACCTCGCATGCGCTGGGTTTTTTGTTTTTTTAAGAGGAGGGGGGTAGGGGTTTTGGAGGGTTAATTTGGGAGTTTGATCATATTATGTTAGCTAGCTAATAGAGAGAAGTGACCTCTCTTTCTCCATGCTTGGTCGACGCTAGCTACTGTACGTATAGAGAGAACTCGACACGATAGCTAGTACGAAAATGAAGGAACCATTAATTACAGAAGATCATCATGAACATATACATATAGAGAAGTGACCTCTCTTTCTCCGAGATTGGTCGAACAACAAGTTTTCGTATATCTATCCGACGCTACTACGTATATACAATATACTTACCATGCCTAACATCTAAAATCCATGTCAACTTCCACATGACATTCTCCGTCTTTATGTATGACGTGGTCAAGAAAGATCCTGTCAATTCCTCTAGAATTGCTCGTATGCGATCATGTGGTAGGAGTTCATCCCGCATCTGCCACAACTAATTTAAAGAAGGGGGTCAATACATATATATGAATGAAACTCAACACAATTGATGGTAATAAAATAAAATTGTGAATATAGTTTACGTACTTCATATTGTTCGTCAGAGTAGCCCCGCTAAGAGGTCGAGTTGAAGATGAACTCGCAAACGTAGTATCCACATAAATTATTTCCGCCTTCCTGCCACAAGCACTTTATGAGAAATAAAATTCAATAAACTGGTAATCAAGCATGATAAATTGTATTGATGAAATTAGAATCAATGAGAGATGCGCGGAACTATCTAGTACTACTTGCTTTGGGGTGTGTAAATCACAGCTCCCTCTGCAGACCCGGAACCATTCCGATGAACTTTTTCCAAACCCTGTCAGGCAAAGGAAATGATTACTTGATATCAGCAAATGAACAAAAGTTGCCGATATGGTGCGATAATGATCGATTGAACTTACTTCTGGAGCATTGCAGTCATGTTCGCATAATCCTAGGGATCTTTACGTCTCGAGTCT
>NW_021261152.1:0-1205 GCF_002162155.2 Triticum dicoccoides
AACATGGCCTTTTAAAGTGCTTTTCCTTGTTCTGCTTAAAACATCAATTTAACTTGTTTGATCATGCATGAAAATAGTACAGATGGATAGATTGGATTTTTCTGATCATTTTTCATATATAATTTGTCCAATTTGGAGTTACAGAATAAAAGTTATGAATTTTTGAAGTTTAAATAATATTCTGGAATTTCCTGATTTAATTTAAATCCAGAAATATAATTATTGCGCCAGCATGACGTCAGTGTGACGTCAGCAGGTCAACGGAACAGGTCTGGGTCAAACCTGACGTGTGGGGGCCACACGTCAGTGACAGGGGGGGTTTAACAGGTTTAAATTAATTCTAATTAGGGATTAGTGGCGCTGGGGCCCACTGGTCAGTGTCAGGGGGTTAACTAACAGTGGTTAGCGCTAATCCTAATTAGCTACAGGGGTGGGCCCACCTGTCAGGGACTCAGGGGGGTCCTGCCGTGGTCAAAGTGGGTCAAACCCACCGGCGACATGACGCCGGCGAGGCCCGAGACGGCGGCGCGATGCGGGATCGCGCTACAGGGCACGGGCGAGGCCGTGCTTGGGCTCGTTGGAGAGCCCTTGCTCCCGCGCGTCGAACGGTGGTGGTAGCCGTGCCTGGGGTGGTCTGTACCGTCGACGGCGAGCTCGTGAGCGGCGGCCGGAGTTCGGGTGCGGTCGGAATCGGCGTTGCAGGGTGTTTGGGGAGGCGTTGGTGCGTGCTGCGTGCTCCTAGTGAGGTGTGGAGCACGATAGTGTGCTCGGTTGGGCGCTATGGTGACCGTGGCCACGACGGCGACATCGCCGGCGGCGTCGAGCTTCGGAGCTCAAGGGGGCGGCAGCTACAGAAGGCTAGGGACGACGGGGCAAGGGGGAATCGAATCGGTGGCTCACCGCGGAGCTGCAGGGATGGTTAGCGGGCTCGGGGACGGCCGGAGTGCAGCGAATCGACGGCGATGACCTCCGGTGGCCGAGGAGGGGAACGGCGACGTAGGCGGCGGTGCAGGGCTTCCGGAGACCCGTGGAGCGGTGGGGAGGAAGAGGGGGTCGAGGCGGAGCTCCTGAGCTAGTCGGGGGAGCGAGGGGTGGCCGGAGACGGCTGCTGTGGCGAACGGCGGCGAGGGTGGTGTTCGGCCGTGTGAGAGAGAGAGCGAGGGAGAGGAGGGAGGAACTGAGGGAGAGTGAGAGAGAGCAGGGGG
>NW_021261153.1:0-2436 GCF_002162155.2 Triticum dicoccoides
GCTCAATTGGAGGGATGGGTGGCCTCGATGCGGTCGCGTCACCTGTCGCTGGCATGCGGTTTCGGTCCGGATTCGTCCGCTCCCCTTTCTCCCTCGTTCCTCAGCCGCGGGCGGGTTGGCGCAGATCTACCAGCAGAGCATCTGCGGGTGGATCTATTGGTCAAGGGCCGTCGGTTGGTCCAGAGCCGGGGCCTTTGTGTAGGTCTCGGGGTTGTCTGGTTGCATGGCAGTGGAAGAAGGCATGGCGTTTGTGGGCGAAGCGTGCGTCTCAGGTGCGGGCGGGAAACCATGGAGTCGCGGGTGGTGTGGTTGCGGGTGGTTGACGGAGTTAGGGTGCGATGGTGGGGTGTGAGTGCCAGGGTACACCACTTGCCCAGTCCCCTGATGGTTCTCTTGAGCGTTACAAAGCTCATCTTGTGGCTCGTGGCTTTCAGCAGGAGCATGGTCGTGATTATGATGAGACTTTTGTTCCTGTGGCCCATATGACCACTGTTCGCACACTTCTTGCCGTGGCCTCTGTTCGCCACTAGTTTGTATCTTAGCTTGATGTTAAGAATGCCTTTCTTAATGGTGAGCTGCGTGAGGAGGTTTACATGCGGCCACCACTCGGGTATTCAGTTCCTGATGGCGTGGTCTGCCATCTTCGTCGCTCTCTATGGCCTTAAGCAAGCCCCTCGCGTCTAGTTCGAGTGCTTTGCCTCCGTGGTGACTGCCGCTAGCTTTCCAGCGAGGACTCATGATCTGGCGTTGTTCATCCATCTTTCAGCTCGTGGTCGGACTCTTCTTCTTCTATATGTTGCTGACATGATTATCACTCGTGACGACCCCGAGTATACTGCCTTTGTGAAGGCACGCCTTAATGAGCAGTTTCTTATGTCTGGTCTTGGCCCTCTTCGCTACTTTCTTGGGATCGATGTCTCTTCTACCTCTGATGGCTTTTTTATTTCTCAGGAAAAGTATATCCAGGATCTTCTTGCTTGTGCTGCTCTTACTGATGACCGCACTGCTGAGACTTCCATGGAGCTCAATGTTCACCTCCGTGATACTGATGGTGACCCCTTGTCTGACCCGACGCGTTATCGTCATCTTGTTAGGAATCTTGTCTATCTAGTTGTCACTCGTCCGGATATCTCTTATCCTGTCCATATTCTGAGTCAGTTTGTCTTTGCTCCCACTTCGGTTCACTACAACCACCTCCTTCGTGTTCTCTGATATCTTCGTGGCACGATCTCTCATCGTCTGTTCTTTCCTCGCTCCGGTTCATTACAGCTTCAGGCCTATTCGGATGCTACGTGGGCTAGCGATCTCTCGGATTGCCGTTCACTTTCTGCTTACTGTGTTTTTCTTGGTGGTTCTCTCATTGCCTGGAAGACGAAGAAATAGACTGCAGTTTCCCGTTTGTGTGCAGAGGCCGAGTTGCGAGCTATGGCTCTTTTGACGACAGAGGTGACTTGGTTACGGTGGTTACTTCAGGACTTTGGTGTTTCAGTCACTACACCTACTCCGCTATTGTCCGACAGTACATGTGCTATTAGCTCTTGGGTCATACGTGAGTTTCGCGCGCCGTCGCTCTCTTCCGGTTGCATGTGTTGACTTGTCTTCTCCGTCACACGTGAGAGGGGGTGTTATAGTATATGTGGATTGCACTAGCCCTTTCCATCTGTTTGGACTTTTGGTTGCGTTGGCTAGTGCATGAAGCTTAACAACATTGAGTTATTACAATGGAGTATAAGAGCAAGATGAGGTCTACAAGCATTTGTTTACCGAAAAAGGCTTTCGCCCCGCTTTAGATATAAAGCAATGATCATCAACAACCTGGTACGAACGCACGCCATCACAACACCCGCACACACCCAAGGCAGGATACATAGGCGCTGAGCGCAGCAACACCACCCCTAGCACTAACGCCACCGCGAGGAGATGAAGCCACATACGACGAACTGTAGGCTCCAAGGCGGCGCCTTCAGGAAGGTTACGACACCGGAGCACCACCACCGCCCGATCCGAGGATCAGAGTTTCCCCAGGAGCATCACGACGAGCAATGAGAGCCGTGACGACACCTTCAAGAAGGGAGCGAGCTTCGCCGCCGCCGGTCCGTCCGAAGATAGAACATGTTTTCACCCCGTCCAACACTCACCGCCACCGAACGCCACACCCCGGCAGCCACACCGCCCACACGGCCATGGACACCGGGCAGCACTGAGCCACGGGCTCTGCCCATGAGCACCACGCTACCACCGCCAGCGTCGCCGCCCCAGCAACTAAGACCTTGACACCCCCTCACCCGAAACCTGCTGCTACCCAAAGAGACGAGCAAAAAGGCCCCGCCTTTCGCACCCCTGGCCGCCCCCAGCACCGAGACCCAATAGGTCGGCCAAAACTGGCCTCCATCGACCGTCCTACCGCACCGATCGCGAGACGACCTCGGTACTGCT
>NW_021261154.1:0-1080 GCF_002162155.2 Triticum dicoccoides
GAGTATGCACCGTTGCGAAAGTTCTTCGTGCTGAGACACCACGTGATGATCGGGTGTGATAGGCTCTACGTTCAAATACAACGGGTGCAAAACAGTTGCGCACGCAGAATACTCAGGTTAAACTTGACGAGCCTAGCATATGCAGATATGGCCTCGGAACACGGAGACCGAAAGGTCGAGCGTGAATCATATAGTAGATATGATCAACATAATGATGTTCACCGATGAAACTACTCCATCTCACGTGATGATCGGACATGGTTTAGTTGATTTGGATCACGTGGTCACTTAGAGGATTAGAGGGATGTCTATCTAAGTGGGAGTTCTTTAGTAATATGATTAATCGAACTTAAAATTTATCATGAACTTAGTCCCTGATAGTATCTTGCTTGTTTATGTTGATTGTAGATAGATGGCTCGTGTTGTTGTTCCGTTGAATTTTAATGCGTTCCTTGAGAAAGCAAAGTTGAAAGATGATGGTAGCAATTACACGGACTGGGTCCGTAACTTGAGGATTATCCTCATTGCTGCACAGAAGAATTACGTCCTGGAAGCACCGCTGGGTGCCAGGCCTGCTGCTGGAGCAACACCAGATGTTGTGAACATCTGGCAGAGCAAAGCTGATGACTACTCGATAGTTTAGTGTGCCATGCTTTACGGCTTAGAATCGGGACTTCAACGACGTTTTGAACGTCATGGAGCATATGAGATGTTCCAGGAGTTGAAGTTAATATTTCAAGCAAATGCCCGAATTGAGAGATATGAAGTCTCCAATAAGTTCTATAGCTGCAAGATGGAGGAGAACAGTTCTGTCAGTGAGCATATACTCAAAATGTCTGGGTATAATAATCACTTGATTCAATTGGGAGTTAATCTTCCGGATGATTGCGTCATTGACAGAATTCTCCAATCACTGCCACCAAGCTACAAGAGCTTCGTGATGAACTATAATATGCAAGGGATGAACAAGACTATTCCCGAGCTCTTCGCAATGCTGAAAGTTGCGGAGGTAGAAATCAAAAAGGAGCATCAAGTGTTGATGGTTAACAAAACCACTAGTTTCAAGAAAAAGGGCAAAGG
>NW_021261155.1:0-1917 GCF_002162155.2 Triticum dicoccoides
GATAGACGGAAGAGAAAGCCTAGTTCCTTAACCCCGTAGGAAAGATAGGATGACTCAGATCAGAAGGCCATGAGGTAAAGGAGTAAAAAGAGCCTTACGTTCCATCCCACAATCAATTCCCTTATATAACTAAAGAATTTCTAGACTCAACTTCGACCAGTTTGGCTTGGTAATCCTACAGGCAGTCAAGCTCTGATACCAACGCTGTCAGGACCCCGACTCGATGCCACATCGATCTAGCATGTAACACCTCATATCGCTTTGCGGCCTCACGCACGGTATCCCCACGGGTGTCGCCTTACCTTTGCCCGGGACCGTTTGCGCATTTTGGCACACGTATATGATGGTGTCGCTAGCATCCATATGATAAAGAGCCCGGGCTGACATGGCTAGTCGTAAACCCAAAGTGGCACTAACTTACAGGGACATGCATTCATGACCCAGCATCGAACGTGTCGGTCATCAGCTAGTGAATCCAGGCTGTAGCACTGGGCTAACAGGACTCCGGTGAACTGGGCTGTAGCGGGCTAGCAGGACTCCGGTATTCATCGCGTGACATTTCCCCGAAGGGACAGACACAGGATCGAAGAAGGACACATGCCGGCCTGCCTAAGTGTTCCGGAGCAGTAGCAAGCTACCAGGGCTCAGTGGAAGCACTAGGAGACATTTCCCGGTAAGGGAGGCTACTAAGAATAAACAACTAGATAGTCAGATCCCACACATAGCAATACACATTACACGTACGCATAACATGCAAGTATGTGCTGTACAACATGGCATCACAGCATAACTCAACAACTCATATAGATAAAGGCTCAGAAGAGCCGTCATAGCAAATATTGCAAACAGGGGTCACAAGACCCATCATACAGAGCATACAAGCAACAAGCGGAAGCATTACATGTCTGGGTACAGACATCTACAAATGAAAAAGGCTGAAGAGCCTGACTATCTACAACATCCGATCAAGATCGTAGCTGAGGTACTAGCTACTAGTCCAAGTCCACGAGAACACTAGTAAGACCGAAGTCTCCGCTGCAAAAACATAAATAAGGCAACATGAGTACAAAGGTACTCAGCAAGACTTACATCAGATCCTATCGTACATGCATTTATATCAAGAGGGTAATGTGGGGTTTGGTTGCAGCAAGCCAGCTTTGACTCTGTGGCTATCCTGTTCTACGACTACTAGAAACTCTTGAGGTGAAACAACGTACACGAGTCCACTAATCACCACACAATACACTACTATGGATTCATCCCCGTCTCCCTACGAGAAGGCCATCCATAGCACTCACACTTGTCTTGAGCATTTTAGAGTATCCACTTCAAGTTGTCTATGTACCATGTAAGCATCCAAGAAGTCCATAACCGCGGACCCGGCTATTCGAATAGATCATGTTAACCCTGCAGGGGTGTACTTCTTCACACACGCTCTCGCCACTTACCGCCATATACACGTCTTGTATCTCAGCAACCTTCAAGCGGAAGCCTGGCGAGGGTGTCGGCCACGACCTGACTAACCACACAAGACTCTAGTCCAGGTTTATCGCCTATTCGGGTTTCATCCGCAAGGAGATCCGGCCGGGGTGTCGCTCACGGCCCCAAACGATGTGAGCAGGGTTCCCGAGCCCACCAACCGGGTGCCACTCGGTACACCGTGCCACGTGTGCCTAGTCTGTCCCAAGCCCACCCTGCCGGGTGCCACTTGGTAGAAAAATAGCACTACCTACAAACACCAGAAACTAGTTGCGACTCCTGGACAGAGATCAAGTTGGTTAATAAGTCGAGAGGGCTTGGAGCGCCCGGAGCCCAATGTGTGGTAGTATCGAGTCATTGGACAACATACACAGAACTCAGGGCTTAAGGACGGTTCCAGTGAGACAACCCACCATGTACTCCTACATGGCCTCTCAC
>NW_021261156.1:0-1178 GCF_002162155.2 Triticum dicoccoides
ACCGCACAGGAAGAAGCCTTCTCGGTATTGAAAGATAAGTTGACACATGCTCCTTTACTCCAACTTCCTGATTTTAATAAGACTTTTGAGCTTGAATGTGATGCTAGTGGAATTGGATTAGGCGGTGTGTTATTACAAGATGGCAAACCTGTTGCATACTTTTCTGAAAAATTGAGTGGGCCTAGTCTGAATTATTCTACTTATGATAAAGAATTATATGCTCTTGTTCGGACTTTAGAAACATGGCAACATTATTTATGGCCCAAAGAATTTGTTATACATTCTGATCATGAATCTTTGAAACATATTAAAAGTCAAGCTAAATTGAATCGTAGACATGCTAAATGGGTTGAATTCATTGAGACTTTTCCTTATGTCATTAAACACAAGAAGGGAAAAGAAAATGTTACTGCTGATGCATTGTCTCGCCGCTATACTATGCTTTCACAACATGACTTCAAAATATTTGGTTTGGAGACCATCAAAGATCAATATGTGCATGATGCTGATTTTAAAGATGTAATGCAGAATTGTAAAGAAGGAAGAATGTGGAACAAGTTCGTCGTTAACGATGGATTTGTGTTTCGTGCTAACAAGCTATGCATTCCAGCTAGCTCCGTTCGTCTTTTGTTGTTGCAGGAGGCGCATGGAGGAGGATTAATGGGACACTTTGGCGTGAAGAAGACGGAGGACGTACTTGCTACACATTTCTTTTGGCCAAAGATAAGATGGGATGTTGAGCGTTTTATTGCTCGATGCATTACATGTCAAAAAGCTAAGTCACGACTCAATCCTCATGGTTTATATATGCCTTTGCCTGTACCTAGTGTTCCTTGGGAGGATATATCTATGGACTTTGTTTTAGGTTTACCTCGAACAAAGAAGGGGAGGGATAGCATATTTGTTGTCGTGGATAGATTCTCGAAAATGGCACACTTTATACCATGTCATAAAAGCGATGATGCTGTTAATGTTGCTGATTTGTTCTTTCGTGAAATTATTCGCTTGCATGGTGTGCCAAATACTATTGTTTCCGATCGTGATACTAAATTTCTTAGCCACTTTTGGAGATGTTTATGGGCTAAGTTGGGGACTAAACTGCTTTTTAGTACTACTTGTCACCCCCAAACTGATGGACAAACTGAAGTAGTCAATAGAACGTTGTCTACTATGCTTAG
>NW_021261157.1:0-4384 GCF_002162155.2 Triticum dicoccoides
TGGGCCTCCGGTTAGTAGGTTAGTCCCAAAAATAATATAAAAGTGGATAATAAAGCCCAATAATGTCCAAAATAGTAGATAATATAGCATGGAGCAATCAAAAATTATAGATACATTGAAGATGTATCAAGCATCCCCAAGCTTAATTCCTGCTCGTCCTCGACTAGGTAAATGATAAAAACAGAATTTTTGATGCGGAGTGCTACTTGGCATAATTTTAATGTAATTCTTCTTAATTGTGGTATGAATATTCAGATCCGAAAGATTCAAGACAAAAGTTCATATTGACATAAAAATAATAATACTTCAAGCATACTAACTAAGCAATTATTCTTCTCAAAATAACATGGCTAAAGAAAGTTATCCCTACAAAATCATATAGTCTGGCTATGCTCCATCTTCACCACACAAAATATTTAAATCATGCACAACCCCGATGACAAGCCAAGCAATTGCTTCATACTTTTGACATTCTCAAAACTTTTTAAATCTTCACGCAATACATGTGCGTGAGCCATCGATATAGCACTATAGGTGGAATAGAACGGTGGTTGTGGAGAAGACAAAAAGGGAGAAGATAGTCTCACATCAACTAGGCGTATCAATGGGCTATGGAGATGCCCATCAATAGATATCAATGTGAGTGAGTAGGGATTGACATGCAATGAATGCACTAGAGCTATAAGTATATGAAAGCTCAAAAAGAAACTAAGTGGGTGTGCATCCAACTTGCTTGCTCATGGAGACCTAGGGCATTTTGAGGAAGCCCATCATTGGAATATACAAGCCAAGTTCTATAATGAAAAATTCCCACTAGTATATGAAAGTGATAAAATGAGAGACTCTCTACTATGAAGATCATGGTGCTACTTTGAAGCACAAGTGTGGTAAAAGGATAGTAGCATTGTCCCTTCTCTCTTTTTCTCTCATTTTTTTATTTGGGCCTTTTCTCTTTTTTTATGGCCTCTTTTCTTTCTTTTTTTCGTCCGGAGTCTCATCCCGACTTGTGGGGGAATCATAGTCTGCATCATCCTTTCCTCACTGGGACAATGCTCTAATAATGATGATCATCACATTTTTATGTTTCTTACAACTCAACAATACAACTCGATACTTAGAACAAAATATGACTCTATATGAATGCCTCCGGTGGTGTACCGGGATATGCAATGACTCATGAGTGACATGCATGAAAGAATTATGAATGGTGGCTTTGCCACAAATATGATGTTGACTACATGATCATGCTAAGCAATATGACAATGATGGAGTGTGTCATAATAAATGGAATGGTGGAAAGTTGCATGGCAATATACCTCGGAATGGCTATGGAAATACCATAATAGGTAGGTATGGTGGCTGTTTTGAGGAAGGTATATGGTGGGTGTATGATATCGGCGAAAGGTGTGTGGTATTAGAGAGGGTAGCAAAGGTGGAAGGGTGAGAGTGTGTATAATACATGGACTCAACATTAGTCATAAAGAACTCATATACTTATTGCAAAAATCTACAAGTTATCAAAGCAAAGTATTACGCGCATGCTCCTAGGGGGATAGATTGGTAGGAAAAGACCATCGCTCGTCCCCGACCGCCACTCATAAGGAAGACAATCAATAAATAAATCATGCTCCGACTTCATCACATAATGGTTCACCATACGTGCATGCTATGGGAATCACAAGCTTCAACACAAGTATTTCTCAAATTCACAACTACTCAACTAGCACAACTTTAATATCACCATCTTCATGTCTCAAAACAATTATCAAGCATCAAACTTATCATAGTATTCAACACACCCATAAGAAAGTTTTATTATTAATCTTGTGTACCAAGCATATTAGGATTTTAATAAAATTACCATGCTATTAAAGACTCTCAAAATAATCTAAGTGAAGCATGAGAGATCAATAGTTTCTATAAAACAAATCCACCACCGTGCTATAAAAGATATAAGTGAAGTACTAGAGCAAAATTATATAAGTCAAAAGATATAAGCGAAGCACATAGAGTATTATAACAAATTATAAATCATATATGGCTCTCTCAAAAAGTGTGTACAGCAAGGGTGATTGTGGTAAACTAAGAAATAAAGACTCAAGTCATACAAGACGCTCCAAGCAAAACACATATCATGTGGCGAATAAAAATATAGCTCCAAGTAAAGTTACCGATAGAAGTAAACGAAAGAGGGGATGCCTTCCGGGGCATCCCCAAGCTTTGGCTTTTAGGTGTCCTTGGATTATCTTGGGGGTGCCATGGTCATCCCCAAGCTTAGGCTCTTGCCACTCATTGTTCCATAATCCATCAAATCTTCACCCAAAACTTGAAAACTTCACAACACAAAACTTAAAGTAGAAAATCTCGTGAGCTCCGTTAGCGAAAGAAAACAAAAGACCACTTCAAGGTACTGTAATGAACTCATTATTTATTTATATTGATGTTATACCTACTGTATTCCAACTTCTCTATGGTTTATAAACTATTTTACTAGCCATAGGTTCATCAAAATAAGCAAACAACACACGAAAAACAGAATCTGTCAAAAACAGAACAGTCTGTAGTAATCTGTAGCTAGCGCAACATATGAAACCCAAAAAATTCTAAAATAAATTGCTGGACGTGAGGAATTTATCTATTAATCATCTGCAAAAAGAATTAACTAAATATAACTTTCCAAATAAAAGTGGCAGCAGTTCTCGTGAGCGCTAAAGTTTCTGTTTTTTTACAGCAAGTTCAACAAGACTTTCCCCAAGTCTTCCCAACGGTTCTACTTGGCACAAACACTAATTAAACACAAAAAACACAACCAAAACAGAGGCTAGATAAATTATTTATTACTAAACAGGAGAAAAAAGCAAGGAATAAAAATAAAATTGGGTTTCCTCCCAACAAGCGCTATCTTTTAACGCCCCTAGCTAGGCATAACAAGCAAGAATAGATCTAGGTATTGTCATCTTTGGTAGGCAATCCATAAGTGGCTCTCATAATAGATTCATAAGGTAATTTAATTTAATTTCTAGGAAAGTGTTCCATGACTTTCCTTAATGGAAATTGTAATCTAATATTTCCTTCCTTCATATCAATAATTGCACCAATCGTTCTAAGGAAAGGTCTACCAAGAATAATAGGACATGAAGGATTGCAATCTATGTCAAGAACAATAAAATCTACGGACACATAATTCCTATTTGCAATAATAAGAACATCATTAATTCTTCCCATAGGTTTCTTAATGGTGGAATACGCAAGGTGCAAGTTTAGAGAGCAATCATCAAAATCACGGAAACCTAACAAATCACACAAAGTCTTTGGAATCGTGGAAACACTAGCACCCAAATCACATAAAGCATAGCATTCATGATATTTAATTTTAATTTTAATAGTTGGTTCCCACTCATCATAAAGCTTTCTAGGGATAGAAACTTCCAATTCAATTTTTTCTTCATAAAATTGCATCAAGGCATCAACGATATATTTAGTAAACGCTTTATTTTGACTATAAGCGTGAGGAGAATTTAGCACGGATTGCAACAAGGAAATACAATGAATCAAAGATCACTTTTCATAGTTAAATTCCTTGAAATCCGTAATAGTGGGTTTAGCAACATCTAGGGTTTTAATTTCTTCAATCCCACTTTTATCAAATTTAGCATCAAGATCAACAAATTCCGAATTCTTGGAACGCCTTCTAGGTAAAGGTGAATCATATTCAGTCCCATCATTATCAAGATTCATATTGCAAAACAAAGATTTAATAGGGTACACATCAATAACTTTTAGATCTTCATCATTATTTTCATAGAAACTAGAAGAACACGCTCTTCTAAAGGCATCTTTCTTAGCACGCATCCTAGCGGTTCTTTCTTTGCACTCATCAATGGAAATTCTCATGGCTTTGAGAGACTCATTGATATCATGCTTAGGTGGAATAGATCTAAGTTTCAAAGAATTAACATCAAGAGCAATTCTATCAACGTTCCTAGCCAAATCATCAATCTTAAGCAATTTTTCTTCAACCATAGTATTAAAATTCTTTTGCGAAGTAATAAATTATTTAATATTAGATTCAAAATCAGAGGGCATCTTATTATAATTTCCATAAGAATTGTTGTAGGAATTACCATAATTATTAGAGGGGTTACTAGGATAAGGCCTAGGATTGAAATTTCCTCTATACGTGTTGTTACCAAAATTGTTCGTACCAACAAAATTCACATCCATAGATTCATTATTATTCTCGATCAAAGTAGACAAGGGCATATCATTAGGATCAGAAGAAACACTCTTATTAGCAAATAATTTCATAAGTTCATCCATCTTTCCACTCAAACATTGATTTCTTCTATCGCATGCACCTTTTTATTAGTAGATCTTTCAGTAT
>NW_021261158.1:0-1236 GCF_002162155.2 Triticum dicoccoides
GTTGAAGGGGATCTCCGGCGACGGTGAGCTCGGGCGAGGTCGGTGCGGTGGTCTCGGGCGTTGCGAGCGCTCGGGGCTCGGCTGCTCGATGAAGTGGACAGCGGCGGAGCTCCTGGACACGGTGAGACGGCGTGGGGTGGTCGGAGGGCGTGGCTACGGCGAGGGGGTGGCGGCGATGGCGTCGGCCATGGCTGGGGCGTGCGAGGGGGAGGAGCTGGAGAGGAGAGGGGGTGTCTGGGGGGTTCGGGGGAGAGAGGGAGGCCGATCCACGGCGTTAGCCGGGCGAGGGAGGCGGCGAGGCGGCGAGCAGCTGCGTGGCGAGCTGCGGTGCCGCCGCCGAGCACCTTGGCTGCCTGCCTGGCGAGCCAAGCAGCTCGCTGGAGCGGTGGCCGGGCTGGGCCGGCCAGGTGGGCTGGCTGGTGGGCCTGCGGTGGCGCCAGGTAAGTTTTCCCCTTTTTTCTGTTTCTGTTTTTATTTAATATACCTGCAACTTTGTTGAATTTAATAAAATATCTAGGCAACTTCAAAAATCACCAAATTACTCCTGGTCCATAGTTGGATTATTCCCAACATGAAACATTTTAGTTTGGAGATATTTGAGCATTTAAATATTTTATATAATTTTAAATGCCCAAATTCAAATATTTATGAATTAATTCAAAAACCCTAAGATGGCCTAGGAAAATGTGCACCACTTTTGGCAGAGGTTCTGAACCAAGACAAAAATGATGGGCATTTTAGAAGGGCATTTCAGGTTCATTGAAAATTATTTTAGTAAACCCTGGTTGGTTTCAGAGGGGACTGGGGGTTCTGTCATCCCCATTTCAAGTTTCTGATGAAAAAGTAAACATGATGCAACACTCTAATGCATGACTAGCTAGGGTGTGACAACTCACCCCCACTCAAAAGAATCTCGTCCCGAGATTTGGGTTCCTCCGGGAAGAAGGCGGGGTACTCGAGTCGAAGACGATCCTCCCTTTCCCAAGTTGCTTCATCCTCAGAATGGTGCGACCATTGAACCTTGAGAAACTTGATATTATGACGTCGAGTGGTACGTTCGGCCTGATCGAGGATACGAATGGGGTACTCTCGATATGTAAGATTATCTTGGAGATCAAGCGTTTCGTAGTCCACTCCACGGATAGGATCCGAGAAGCAACGCCTGAGTTGAGAAACGTGGAAGACATCGTGGACTCTGGAGAGATGCGGAGGTAGTTCCAGCTGGTAGGCAACTTC
>NW_021261159.1:0-2031 GCF_002162155.2 Triticum dicoccoides
ACACCCCGGAGACGCGTGCTGGGCGTTTGCAACCGCCTCAACACTTCCAGATTTGTGAGAGGCCGCCTACGCAAGATTTGACGGTATGCTAGCCCCCGGAGGCCGCCGGCCACAGTCGTAGACGTGCGAAGAGCAATCCGCGTAGAGGGAAGTGTTCAGATACTTCTCCATCACAAAAAATTATGAAAAATTACCATCAGTCCTATAGCACATGTGCCCACGTTGTGTAAAAAACTCATGATTTTATCGCGCTCCAAGTATTTAATAATATTCACGCTGCATCGTTACCGCAGAACGTCTACTACCGTTTCATTGCCGTCCGTGAGGGGGGCCACAACCCGGAGACACGTGCCGCCTCTTCGGACATGCCACAACACCACCCCGCATGTATGAGGGCCCGGAACGACGCTCCGGTGGCATTGCTACCCCCCCCAGGGCCCCCGTCCCGCCTAACCCTGTAGCGTTTGACTACGGGATCTAGCCCTTTGACTTTGCACGGACGGGCTTTGACCAGTGGACCTCTCCACCCGGTTGTGTTAGGTCGGCCCAGAGGAACCCTTTGGAGCAACATCTGGGCCAAACCCACAGCTACATCCACTCCGTGTAGACCCGACGCGTCCGTTTCCCCCCTCCAGGTGCCTGCGGCGGCGGCGTCCGTGAGGGGGGGGGGGGCACACCCCGGAGACGCGTGCGGGGCGTTTGCAACCGCCTCAACACTTCCAGATTTGTGAGAGGCCGCCTACGCAAGATTTGACGGTATGCTAGCCCCCGGAGGCCGCCGGCCACAGTCGTAGACGTGCGAAGAGCAATCCGCGTAGAGGGAAGTGTTCAGATACTTCTCCATCACAAAAAATTATGAAAAATTACCATCAGTCCTATAGCACATGTGCCCACGTTGTGTAAAAAACTGATGATTTTATCGCGCTCCAAGTATTTAATAATATTCACGCTGCATCGTTACAGCACAACGTCTACTACAGTTTCATTGCCGTCCGTGAGGGGGGGCCACAACCCGGAGACGCGTGCCGCCTCTTCGGACATGCCACAACACCACCCCGCATGTATGAGGGCCCGGTACGACGCTCCGGTGGCATTGCTACCCCCCCATGGCCCCCGTCCCGCCTAACCCTGTAGCGTTTGACCACGGGATCTAGCCCTTTGACTTTGCACGGACGGGCTTTGACCAGTGGACCTCTCCACCCGGTTGTGTTAGGTCGGCCCAGAGGAACACTTTGGAGCAACATCCGGGCCAAACCAACAGCTACATCCACTCCGTGTAGACCCGACGCGTCCGTTTCCCCCCTCCAGGTGCCTGCGGCGGCGGCGGCCGTGAGGGGGGGGGGCACACCCCGGAGACGCCTGTTGGGCGTTTGCAACCGCCTCAACACTTCCAGACTTGTGAGAGGCCGCCTACGCAAGATTTGACGGTATGCTAGTCCCCGGAGGCCGCCGGCCACAGTCGTAGACGTGCGAAGAGCAATCCGCGTAGAGGGAAGTGTTCAGATACTTCTCCATCACAAAAGATTATGAAAAATTACCATCAGTCCTATAACACATGTGCCCACGTTGTGTAAAAAACTCATGATTTTATCGTGCTCCAAGTATTTAATAATATTCACACTGCATCGTTACCGCAGAACTTCTACTACCGTTTCATTGCCGTCCGTGAGGGGGGCCACAACCCGGAGACGCGTGCCGCCTCTTCGGACATGCCACAACACCACCCCGCATGTATGAGGGCCCGGTACGACGCTCCAGTGGCATTGCTACCCCCAGGGCCCCCGTCCCGGCTAACCCTGTAGCGTTTGACCACGGGATCTAGCCCTTTGACTTTGCACGGACGGGCTTTGACCAGTGGACCTCTCCACCCGGTTGTGTCGGGTCGGCCCAGAGGGACACCGGGAAGCAACATCCGGGCCAAACCCACAGCTACATCCACTCCGTGTAGACCCGACGCGTCCGTTTGCCCCTTCCAGGTGCCGGCGGCGGCGCTGTCCGTGGGGGGGGGCACGCACCGGAGACGCGTGCCGC
>NW_021261160.1:0-2436 GCF_002162155.2 Triticum dicoccoides
GCTCAATTGGAGGGATGGGTGGCCTCGATGCGGTCGCGTCACCTGTCGCTGGCATGCGGTTTCGGTCCGGATTCGTCCGCTCCCCTTTCTCCCTCGTTCCTCAGCCGCGGGCGGGTTGGCGCAGATCTACCAGCAGAGCATCTGCGGGTGGATCTATTGGTCAAGGGCCGTCGGTTGGTCCAGAGCCGGGGCCTTTGTGTAGGTCTCGGGGTTGTCTGGTTGCATGGCAGTGGAAGAAGGCATGGCGTTTGTGGGCGAAGCGTGCGTCTCAGGTGCGGGCGGGAAACCATGGAGTCGCGGGTGGTGTGGTTGCGGGTGGTTGACGGAGTTAGGGTGCGATGGTGGGGTGTGAGTGCCAGGGTACACCACTTGCCCAGTCCCCTGATGGTTCTCTTGAGCGTTACAAAGCTCATCTTGTGGCTCGTGGCTTTCAGCAGGAGCATGGTCGTGATTATGATGAGACTTTTGTTCCTGTGGCCCATATGACCACTGTTCGCACACTTCTTGCCGTGGCCTCTGTTCGCCACTAGTTTGTATCTTAGCTTGATGTTAAGAATGCCTTTCTTAATGGTGAGCTGCGTGAGGAGGTTTACATGCAGCCACCACTCGGGTATTCAGTTCCTGATGGCGTGGTCTGCCATCTTCGTCGCTCTCTATGGCCTTAAGTAAGCCCCTCGCGTCTAGTTCGAGTGCTTTGCCTCCGTGGTGACTGCCGCTAGCTTTCCAGCGAGGACTCATGATCTGGCGTTGTTCATCCATCTTTCAGCTCGTGGTCGGACTCTTCTTCTTCTATATGTTGCTGACATGATTATCACTCGTGACGACCCCGAGTATACTGCCTTTGTGAAGGCACGCCTTAATGAGCAGTTTCTTATGTCTGGTCTTGGCCCTCTTCGCTACTTTCTTGGGATCGATGTCTCTTCTACCTCTGATGGCTTTTTTATTTCTCAGGAAAAGTATATCCAGGATCTTCTTGCTTGTGCTGCTCTTACTGATGACCGCACTGCTGAGACTTCCATGGAGCTCAATGTTCACCTCCGTGATACTGATGGTGACCCCTTGTCTGACCCGACGCGTTATCGTCATCTTGTTAGGAATCTTGTCTATCTAGTTGTCACTCGTCCGGATATCTCTTATCCTGTCCATATTCTGAGTCAGTTTGTCTTTGCTCCCACTTCGGTTCACTACAACCACCTCCTTCGTGTTCTCTGATATCTTCGTGGCACGATCTCTCATCGTCTGTTCTTTCCTCGCTCCGGTTCATTACAGCTTCAGGCCTATTCGGATGCTACGTGGGCTAGCGATCTCTCGGATTGCCGTTCACTTTCTGCTTACTGTGTTTTTCTTGGTGGTTCTCTCATTGCCTGGAAGACGAAGAAATAGACTGCAGTTTCCCGTTTGTGTGCAGAGGCCGAGTTGCGAGCTATGGCTCTTTTGACGACAGAGGTGACTTGGTTACGGTGGTTACTTCAGGACTTTGGTGTTTCAGTCACTACACCTACTCCGCTATTGTCCGACAGTACATGTGCTATTAGCTCTTGGGTCATACGTGAGTTTCGCGCGCCGTCGCTCTCTTCCGGTTGCATGTGTTGACTTGTCTTCTCCGTCACACGTGAGAGGGGGTGTTATAGTATATGTGGATTGCACTAGCCCTTTCCATCTGTTTGGACTTTTGGTTGCGTTGGCTAGTGCATGAAGCTTAACAACATTGAGTTATTACAATGGAGTATAAGAGCAAGATGAGGTCTACAAGCATTTGTTTACCGAAAAAGGCTTTCGCCCCGCTTTAGATATAAAGCAATGATCATCAACAACCTGGTACGAACGCACGCCATCACAACACCCGCACACACCCAAGGCAGGATACATAGGCGCTGAGCGCAGCAACACCACCCCTAGCACTAACGCCACCGCGAGGAGATGAAGCCACATACGACGAACTGTAGGCTCCAAGGCGGCGCCTTCAGGAAGGTTACGACACCGGAGCACCACCACCGCCCGATCCGAGGATCAGAGTTTCCCCAGGAGCATCACGACGAGCAATGAGAGCCGTGACGACACCTTCAAGAAGGGAGCGAGCTTCGCCGCCGCCGGTCCGTCCGAAGATAGAACATGTTTTCACCCCGTCCAACACTCACCGCCACCGAACGCCACACCCCGGCAGCCACACCGCCCACACGGCCATGGACACCGGGCAGCACTGAGCCACGGGCTCTGCCCATGAGCACCACGCTACCACCGCCAGCGTCGCCGCCCCAGCAACTAAGACCTTGACACCCCCTCACCCGAAACCTGCTGCTACCCAAAGAGACGAGCAAAAAGGCCCCGCCTTTCGCACCCCTGGCCGCCCCCAGCACCGAGACCCAATAGGTCGGCCAAAACTGGCCTCCATCGACCGTCCTACCGCACCGATCGCGAGACGACCTCGGTACTGCT